>NW_009919705.1:7796-64151 GCF_000696875.1 Nestor notabilis
GGAGCTGAAAGCGCAGGACAGCTCCTGTGAGGGAGCCCTCAGCGGGTGCAGCTTTGCCTCGCTGGAAAATGGAAATTAGGATCTCAAAGGTAAGCTTAAATCCCCCTTCCCAGAGGGCTGGGTTGTCTTTGAGTCATCCTGTGCATAGCACTCATTTGATCCCTTCTCCAGGTTTTTAATAAGTCTTGGAGTTGGGTGTAGGAGGCATGGGTCCATTTGGGGTTTTTTTTGTTTTAAATTTTTAATATATCAGCTCTGATATATTAAGCTGCACTGATGCTCTTAAATCCTTTTAAAGCAGGCACCCATCCGCTCCCTGTTCTTCCATGTGAAGGATCCTTTCCTATGCAGAGCATTTCCACTTAGTGCAACTAGCTGTGTATTCATTACGTTTGTAACTGTTTAGAGAACTGTTAAGATGCCTGTGGTATACTTTACAACATACACTGAAGAGTCTGAGTCATTTACGCACAGAGTCCATATTAATGCTTGATGAAGGTCCAGTGTGCATACTTACTTAAGTGTCATAATGGTTTTGAACATGGTGCTTACAGACCATGTCTCACATGTTCTAATCCTCTTGATTATTTCCCAGCATTTTGGACCCGGGTGCAAAGCTGGGGTTTAAATCATATGTGAGGGTCAGCAGCTCCTACTCTGCAAGGGATAGAGAAGTAGGCAGTGACAGGGGCAAGCTTGGGTGACAGTGTGATGGATGGGGAAGGATGCAAAGGAGAAGAACGCTGGCTTGTGAGAAGCTCTTCTGAGACATTCCAATTAGTGTCCTGATTTACAAATCCTGCCCTTAAATCTGCAGGCTCCCAAGGTCAGTTTTAAAGGGATGCTGACATAGGTTTGACATTTGACCATGATTGACCTTTGTAAACCCACATGTTCTGACAGAAACTGCAATCAATGGAAGTATCTCCATCTATATAATTAAAAAAACCCTGCAAACAGGGTCTGTGTTTTTTGGACAGGATTGTCTTGCCCACCTGCTGCCTTTGCAGCTCTCATGTTGCAGCATTCTTCCTGTGCAACTGAAGCAACTGGAAATCAAAGTGAAAACGTTTGTTTGGATTGAGTGGTGAGGAAAAATGCATGTGGCATGACAAGTAAATTAGATTTACAAAATGCTTTCACTACTAATAGGCTACTTTGCCATTAGGCATTTGGTTTTAATCCTGACTCTTGAGTGGGCAAAGTTCACTTTCAAGCATAAGGAAAGTTCTTGGGTTTATAAACATTTGCAATTTCTGCTGACTTGTCTTCACTCCAGGCCTGGAGGGGAATCAGCATTGTGCTGAATGGCTTTGTGCTGGTGGTGGTGAAGTAGGGGACTGCCTTTAATCGCCTGCCTTTATTCTCCACCAGGGCTGGATGGAAAACAGAGGTTCCAGCGAGTAAAGGCCATGGTGAAAAATCTTCAGTGGGTGGAAGAGTGGAAGGGGTGAGAGGTGCTCCTGTCTGCTTGCTTTTTACACCCAAAATGGACATTGGCTGCATCAGAGCACTTAGGTGTGGTGTTGAAGACCCAGATTTGAGTTGCTTCTTTGCTTGATTCAGGTCTGCCATTCCAGATTACATCTTGGCTGTGTGAAATTTCAGTGATGACGTGATGGCCCCCAAATCAGTGTATTCCAATAAAACACTTTAGACAAAAATGAATTTTTTTTTTGGAGAATGTTTGGTAGAAATGTTTCAGCCAATTGTACTTTCTAGGTTTCCTGAGGGACTGTCCCTATTTTCTGTGTGAAAGACTGTCTGGCTAACTGTTTTGGCTTTGTTGTCCATTTTAGCCTTCCATTTCAGGCTTGCACCCCTAAAACATGATTAATTTTTTCCCAGCTGCTAGCACTTTGGCTAGTAAAAGGTATCCAGAGTCTCTGTACCCTGTCACTCTCTTGCCTGTTTTGAGAACTGCAGCCACCACTATACATGATGCTGTAAGCAATGTGTGGATACTTCTGGTCTCTTAATGTGGGTGCCTGCTCTCCCTCCCTCTGGTCAAGGGTCTGGCAAGGAATATTGGTGCCTGAGATGCACAAGAGCGGTGCAAGTGCATGTTTTCCTTGGCTTCTTACAACTGCTGGTCACTCCTCTATCCTCTGCTCAGCTGCTGCTGGCGAGATGATGTGCTGGTTTGTGGATGAGGAGTCAGTGCACTCATGCACTCACCCTCCCTTGGCACCTCTGGCTTATCACTGGCTCTGAGGTGCCCCACATTCCTGGGGGCAGGGTGAGGTGAATCCTAAGGGGGCTTTGCTCTTTTCCTGTGACTGCGCAGTAGTTTGAAGGGTGCCAGCCCTGCAGAGCCTGCTGCCTGCTTGTAGCTGGTGAAAAATCCAAAATAATCCTGGTTTGGGGGTTGTTTTTTTCTTTTCTCTCTTTTGGCCTCCCCTGTCAGCCTGGAAAATTTATGCTGCTCCGAAGAGAACATTCCACTCATGTGCAAGCTACTACAGCTGCCATGTGAGTAATAAAGTATGGAAAGGAGGAAGGGAGAGGGAAGAAGAAAGATGGGAGTTGGTGTTTCATATGGAAAGCATCAGGCCAGAAGTGGCTTTGTTTCCGACATGTGGACAGCGGAGAGGCTGCATTTGCTGCTTAATGGAAAATCAGTGCCAGTGAAAAGAAACCTCCCTCATTAGTGACTAGATCAGATGGGGGTGAACTTTGGTGTCTCTCGCTTTTATTTTTAAATTTGTCTGCATTTTAAAATAATAAAGGAGAAGCAAAGGACACTGGACTGACTGATTTGAGAAGACAGCCAGTTTGGGCAAAATAGCTCTTTCCTGTCTCCATTTGACGCTGCTGTGTGAGTTCACTCTGGTGGTGTCACAGCCCTTCCCCAGCTGTTCATAAGCTGTGCCAGCACCTCAGAGTGGTTGTGAACATCTGAAGGTTGCTGAATCAATCAGGTTCTTAGCAAGGTGCATGTTCTTTCTGTTTGTTTTTAGTTTCTGATCTTTCAGGATAGTGTAAAGTCATCTTGTAGGCTTTCCTGCACAACTGAGGAAACCAGGAGCTTGGTTTTGATGCTGAGAAAGGTGGTTCTGATGTAACCAGAAGCCTCTGAGAGTTGGGGCTTTAAGAAACATGTGAAAGAGCAGTGGGGGTTGCAGTAAAACAGAGTAAGCGGTGTTTCTGTCTCATCAGACTGGAGGAAGGAAGCATTTAGAGTTTTGGAGGTCTCCAGTATCTTGGAAGAAGAGGCAGACTGCTGTTAAGTGCTGGCATGACCCAGTGAAAGAGCTTGTAAGGAGTTTCTCTTGCAGGTTTGAGAATTTCAGGGTGAGTGGGTATCACCTGGGGTAGTGTCCTACTGTCTACCACAGGAAAACAGTTAAGACTTACCAGCCTATTCCTTAGGCTATTCTCCTGCGTTTTTAAAGTGAAAAGAAAGATTGTGTACTGCATTTGAAAATGGAAGGGCCTGATTTTATCTGTGAGGTTTTTTCCTAGAGGGAATGGGTCTTTGGTGTTTGGTTGTACATTTAAGGTCAGGAGGAGCTTTGCTGTTTCTTCCATTGATTACAGGATGAAACCTTCGAGACATAGGCTGGAATCTCTGTCTCCAGTGATTCTCTGGGTGATGATATTTGCTTCAATCAGTGCCTCAGGAGATGGGGTGATTTGGGGGTTAAAGAAGGTAATGCATGGGCCTTGCTCTCTTTAGTTGTGTGCCTCTACACTTGGTTGTGTGCACCATGCTGTAATTCTGAGTTGGCCACCAAGCTCGTGATCTCTCTTCAGGCAGCACCTGATTCCTGCTCACTCAAGACAGTTTTGTGTTCTCCAAGGGTGACTCCTTTATTAATTGTTCTTGGATGCTGGCAAATGAGGTTTGGGCTACCCAAAACTCTTTACCGAGTGTGCCTAGCTCGTCGTGGGCTTTCTGAGCTTTGGTGGTTTGTTTAAAACGTGAATAAGCCCCAGTTGTTTGAGGAAGGACAGAAGAATGCCAGTGCAGAGTTACTTTCTGGTGTGTAGGACTTGGTAAATGAGTGACTTCTCAGAATAGTTCCTCAGGGCTGAGAAGAATTAACAGTAGGTGCACAGAGCCCTGCGAAGGCTGCATTGGGATTTCTTTTTCTGACATGAGAAATCCGTGTTACATGTCTTTGAAGCACACATTTGAGGGGGAGCAAGGGAAGCAAGACGTGGGTGATTTCTTACTCCCAAATACCCCCAGCACATGTGACTTGCAGAAAATGCTGAGTACTCATCTTCCCAGTCTTGAGTGCTTGTCAAGCTGGACACTGAGTGCATGGCTTAGGTGGAAGACGACTCCTCACTGGGACTGCCTCATACGGATTATCTTTGTGCAGTGAGAGCTATACCAGATGCAAGGCCTTGTAATTCAGGCAGTGTTTTGTTTGAGCAAGCTGTATCTCTGGTCACTGTGGTGGGACTGTCTCCCATGGGAGACCATGGGCATTTCTGTCTCCTTTCCATTTCTTTAAGTGGTAAAGGTCAAGGAAACGTTTGACATTCAGTTCTTAGTGCTTTTTGTCTTTGTAAATAGGAAAAATAGTACCCACACTGCATTGGGGATTTCAGATCAGTGAGTGAGTCAGATCCTGGGCTGATGCAAACTGATGCAGATCTGCCAAAGTCACAGTGGCGATATGTGGATTTACACTGGCTCAGTGTCTACAAAGTCACTTGACACCTTGCAGGAGAATGGTCTATAGAAATCCCAAATCTTGTCAAGATGTGGAGTAAATATCAGGATGTGGGCAGAAAACAGCACACCCATTTTAATGGTTTGATTAAAACAGTATTGCTGCTCTATGGCTCTTGTAAATGTATCTCCACTGGTGGTGGGGGGAGAGGATATTCTCAAGTGCCATAATGACAGAGTCCATTTTTTACAATGTTGCACAATAGGCCACTAAGTTGTGCTCCAGCTATATTGGCTTATTTCTGTTTTATAGTGAGCATGGCCTTAGGCATCCTATAAATAACATTTCTCCCCCAACCTTCGGCTAATAAATAATGGAAACTGTACTGGAAAGACATTTTCTTTCCATGAAAGAGTGGGAGGTCCTGAGCTGCCCTTATAAAACAAAGATGTAGCATGATTTGTTTTTGTTGATTTTTCAAATGTAGAAAATGTGGGGGTAGGAGGGAATGTGGAGATGTTTCTAAGTGCTAAATGTGCTCTCCCCAACGCTGCAAGGTGGGATGATGTCTGGTGTGGGCACTGCTTCCCCCAGGATAGTAATACCCATCTGTGAAATGAAGACAGATCAGAGAGGTTTTTGAAAAGTCTTAGTGCATGGGAAGAAGGAAGGATCCCAGTCTGATTTACCGTCTGGCTTTCATATCCGGCAGTAAAAACCAACCTGAAAGTGGGTGTAAATGAGTGTCTAAAGGAGACCTTTGTGTGATTCAGTGGGCTGTGTTGTCCAGGGGTCAGACTAAATTAGCAGAATGGCCCTTTCTGACCTTGAAATCCATTTCTGTAAGTAAGTCCTCTTTGAGACCTTTTTGCTCTAACGATGGTAAAAAGCTCTAGTATAAATGTGAATCATGAAGGGTCCCTGCATGTGCACATATGGGCAGTCAGACACGTTTCATTTTGAGAATCCATCACATGTGTACTGTGTGTCAGGTTAGAAATGGATCTCAGAGGAGATACCAGCTTTGTGGAGGTGCCGGCTTCCTCAAAAGCAAGTACATGTCATGTCATGTCATGTTGAGGGAGTGGGGCCACATTCTACTGCAGGTTGGCTTTTAAGGTTAGAGAAGGTTCAGGGAAGACCTTGTTTTCAGCAAGGGGGACTTACTGGCTAGTTTTGTAGGCAGATGAGGTTCAAGAGCAGGGTACACATGGTAAAAAGGCATATTTGGTCACTGCCTTCATCCAGCAACAATAAACCATGTATATAAGCAGATCTGGTTCAGAAACAAATAAGCTTGGAAATTAGCATTGTTACGTCATGAAATTCTTCTGCCCAGGTGCCTCACTGGCGCTTTCCAACGTCATTTGAAATCCACCTAGTGTGACGCCTGGCTTTTCTTGGAAGCGTGTGCTAAAACCTAATTTAGGGGAGGAATATGTAACAGGCTGTTCTTTCGAGGAATGTTCAATCATACAATCAACTAGGTTGGAAAAGACCTTTAAGATCATCAAGTCCAACCATTACCCCAGGACTGCCAAGTCCACCACTAAACCATATATCTAACAGGCTGTTCTCTCTCCTACCGTAGTCTAATTCCTTCCCCTCCCGTATTTTCTCTCCTCTCCATGAGCAAGTCCATTGCTTTGTTTGGGTTTACCCTGTTCATAGCTGCACAGTCCGTGACATTTTTCCCCATCTTAATCTATATTAACTCTTTCAAGGATTTTTATCTAAATGTGAAATAAGATTCCTGCTCATTGACTGGAGATTATAACACTGAAGGAGGAATAGATGTGATAAATAGTAATAAATGTGCATGTCCCTTTTAATTTTGTCATACTTCCCATCCCCATGTTCTTTCCAATTTTCCGGTATATCAGATGCTAAGAATGTGTCCTCGAAGCTATATTGGTTTTATCTGTTTTAGGTCTCTTTTTCGGCCTTACTGGATCTCTGCCTTGTATTGAGTGTACATGTTGTGTTGCTGTTTCTTCCATAAATGCATTAATTTCTATTTTTCCAAATTCAATCTCAAGGATTGATTTCCTGCCCCTGCCTGGTTTTCTTTATATACTGCTTCTCTCTGCTGGCATCACAAAAAATTTTAGCATTTCCTACTTAAGCCTTTTTCCCTGCTTTTCTTCACCATGAAAGCTTTTAATCAGTTTCCTTAGTTTTCCGATTTGTTTTTATTAAACATGTTTTTATGGTGAGGGCTGCAATCCATCAGAGTAAACAGAAGCAAAAAGTTTGATGCCAAATTTGTGTTTGTTTGTTTAATGAAACAGATCAGACTTTAAATGGGATGAAGTCAAATTGGAGCTGATGACTTGCCTTGGTGGTAGCTGGTTATGAGTGTTGGCTATTGACAGCAAATCGTGGAAGATCTCAGCATTTTGAAGAGCCTAAAAACACAAATACAACCGTGGGGTTGCAAATGATGCAGTGGTGTTAGTATTGGGAAGAGCAGGACTGCTGTGAATTGATGCCCTTTGTTCAGGAAACTATTTATATGCTGGTTGGGTCGTTAGTTGAAAACCACTGGTTTTGTGGTTGATGGATGTGAGGTGAGTGTTTAACCAGGATCATTGTTAAAGGGTAAAGTGTCCTTGAATTTTGGGGCACACCCAGCACACCTCTGCCCTTCTCTTCAGCTAAGGGAACTGCTTCCACATGGATAGAAAGCAGGCCTGCCCCAAATGCTGTGGGGTCAGTGGTGGGTGTCCCACTACCATCCCTCAGGAGGTCCTCTCCGCTTCCACCAACCGCTGGGGTGGGTGGCTGTAGTGACCTTGAGCAAGGTGGCTCCGTGACACCTTGGTCCCACTGCCTTAAAGAAGGATTTGCCAAAGCTGCTAGCAAAAGGCAAAGGAACCTACCTGAGCTGGGGAGGTGTTAGCTGCTCTGGGCTGCAAGGCACTCTTTGGTTTGCTTGGTGGGCTCTTGACCTTCCTGCTGTGATTGTCTTCTGTTCTGTTTTTAACTGTCTCTGCTCCTTTGAGTCAGTTTGGGCTGCTCATACGGCAAATAAATACATTCCTGTGTTTCAGAAGATGGGTGATTCCCTTTCCTTCCTGTGCGGGAGGAAATCTGCTCGCCCCATACAGGGTCTACTGGGGTTATAACAAAAGAGTGGGTCCTTGCCAAACAGCAGTGAGGTGCACAGCTGGCTGTGGGCAGTAGGATTCTGCTGGTTTTTGCATGATTCCGCCTCCGTGAGACCTTCTCAGAGGAACTGCTGTCCTTCTCCCTTTACTCAGGAGCTCTTAAGCAGTGGGTATCCATAAGCAGTTTTTGTGTGGAATGTAAGGACTGTAAAGAAACAGGTCCTAAACCGTGTGCTGTTGCTAATGGTCCTGCAGACCAGCATGCAAAAAGCCCAAATGTTTGAACAGAAATTAAGGACTGAAAACAAAGAAAGGACCTACTACAGTGAGGCACCACATGGCACCATCCATATGACCTGATGGTATGACTGCACTGGTCTATATCCTGGGTATATTCTTCTATCTAATGACTTACTGGAAATAGAGGGGTATGCAGAAAATTCACTGTCCATCCAGATTTTAATCAGTACAAAAGTTCAAGTTCAGAAATAAAATATGAATGAGGAAATGGTGGGAAAGCAGTACTCTCTGTGCCTGCCTCTATTTCAGTACCAGGGACTGTGGCAGCAAGTTTGTGAAGTGTGGAGCAGCAGAAATCCTCAGCTGTATCCCAGTAAGTCAGATCTGACACCTACAGCCTTGAAAGCAAAATTTGCAAGTTGCTTTTTTGAAGCTTGATTTTCCAAGAGCAGTGACAGAGCTGTTTCAGCAGAGAAAAATACATATCCTTTCATCCAAGACCCAGAGGTTTAGAGTATTCAGATGTCTGTTTGATTTGATGGTTGGGCTTTGAACAGGTAAGATGCTTCATAGCCATTGCCCTTAGAGAGCAGGGAAGCTTCAGCATGCCCATTTTACAGGCTGGGAAACTGGGACCCCCAAGCGCTCAGTTGTTGAAGACGAAGTTGAGAGCAGAGCTTGAAAAGGATACCAACTCCCTGATCTCCATTTTAATTAAATTATTTCTGCAATTGTCTTCCCTGGCAGTTTAACTGGTGGAATGTGGTCTAGCGGAGGAATTTTTGGCTGCAAACTCAACAGGAATAGTTTTCTGGGCCTTGCTTAGTGTAAATTAGGATGACTCCAGTAGCTACGATCACGGAGTTAGTGATTTACTCCTCCCCCTGAGAATCTGGCCCTGGTTTGCAGACAGTGGGCAGTGTCATGTAATTTGTTCTTTTTAATTTTAGTCTGTCTAGACGCTTTTACAGGCACCCCTTTCTCAGAGGACTTTGTGCCAGCAGCTCTGGAGAAACACCACGCTTATCTGGTGACAAACGCTTATGAGGCACAGCATGGAGGTGGCCTGGTGTGCTCAAACTTACTGTTTCACCTCCCTCTCTGCAGGGGCTGCAGATAGTCTCGGAGGGTTTTGGTGGAGAGGTGGCAAAACGGATTTGTGTTAGGATTTCTTCTCTGTGAAGGAGGAGCGAGTCTGTCATTTTCCCCGTTTTTGATGTGTTATCTGAGCTGAGTGCTAGAGAAAGATGGCTGGTGCCAATGCAGCAGTTCTGTGGTGTTTTTTCTTTCCAGCAATGAATGGCACACCTCTCTTTGTGCATAAGAAGGTCTTGCTCCTGGTTTTAAAGGCCATTTGCTTGTCTTGTGTTTATTATTACAGTCAGTCCTTCCTCCTGTGCCATCAGTGGCTAAAGGCCACTCAGGCTTTAGTTTCTCTGCAATGTTTTCTCCCACACTTAGTCACCAGGCGTGAGGGTGGTACCTCTGTAACCTTCTTCAGACTTGTCACGCTGCATACACAGGACCTAGTTGTTACAGAACTCTCAGATTTGCTGGCCATGGTTAAGCAGGTGATCAGCTAGGACTTGCTTTTCTTCCCCTTCCATTCTCCTGCTAGTTCCCAAGTTACTCACCAGGATTGTCTGTAACTGTGTTTGTCAAGAGCCAAACGCAGAAAGGCCATGACTCTGGCTGGACCTCGGGAGCAGCAGAGACATATACCCTTTTACTACCATTACTTCTGCATGAATCCAAATGCACCTAACCCCTAATCCTCATAATCATTTTACAAAATTTGCTAATCATAAAGTCCTTCCTTCTATTATTAACTGCATACATTTATGTGTCTGTACCCAGCCCCCAAAGCAAACAGTCTTCATGGCTGCAGAAAATAAAGCCTGAAGATGGGATGCTAAAGTCATTAAAACCAAAACTTCCTGTTGAGAAAACCATAAAGCACACACTATTTCCGGGGTTCCACATGAGCTTGATCAATACTGATGAAGCAGAGCTCTCCCAAAAAAAAGCAGCTTGCATGGAAATGGGCAAGAGATTTTTTGTGCAATCTTAATGATTTTGAGAGAGACATTTCCCCTGTGAATTGCAGTAGGAGTTTGCACCCCTTCCCCCATGCTCAGCAAAGGCAAGAACATATGACTATCCTCGTGTAAGGTAGCGCAGTGTTAATAATGCTGCTGTATTGATCAAATTGGGCTGCTTTGTCACCAGGGACATCTGGGAGGATTTATTCTGACTCCTAAGGCTGTGCCTTCTGAAGTGCATTTTCCAGTCCTTTCATTAGGCGGTGTGTTGTGCTTTTTGTCTACGCCTGCAGGAGCAGCGCTTTAAAAAGATTTCATGGTGTCCCACCATCCGCTGCCTCTATCATTTCTGCTCTCGCTTCAACTCGGAGCTGGATGTGTCTCAAGTTTAAATATGTGTTGCAGGGAGATCCAGTTATTTGCCCTTGGAGAGTGCCTGGAGGAGCAGCTGCTGGCTGCTGGAATTTGGATAAACACAGGGTGATGGGAACAGGAGAGGCTTCTTTTTTGCTTAGAAAGTGAGCAGAACTGGTAAGAAAGCAGTGTAGAAGGGAAAAACATGTGCAGGGTGGTTTTGTTCCCCCGCACCCCCTGGCTGATATTCATGACCTTGTTAAAAAGATCAGCGTGCTTCAGAGGCTGCACGTGGTCATTTTTAAGTGTAGGGAGAAACCAAATGTGGCTTTTATTTTTCTAGCTGATAAATTGCCAGTTGCAGGTTTTACTTACAGAACACTCTGAGTAGTCTGAGAAGAACACGATCACCTTGATATTATATTTATGAGTAAAAATGGTATGAAGCAAAGAAAGCTCTTAGCTCGCATGTGAAGAAGACTTTTAATGCAGTTTTTGCTTCCAGGAATGCATCATTACTTGTGGTGGGGAAGGGACACATTAGCAGTCTTGACAAGAGGACTGAAATGCGTAGGGGCATTTAGGGGCTTGCAGGGGCAATTTGACATCGTGCTGCTTTGACAGGTGTCACAAGATCAGTGTAGGGTAGCAATGGGACATCTGCAGAGCAGGGAAGGATTAGAGAGATTTGAAATGGAGGAAATCCCTCGAACCTTGCTCTGGAGATGGTGGAGACATGTTCAGAAGAGCTGTGACAGGGGCTCAGGGTGGCAACCAAGTCACAAGTCATGCCTGGAAGACTGTGTCCTGAATGTGCAGGCTACCAAGAGTGCCAGCTAGAGCTAAAGAAGCACGGTCTTGAGTGCATTTCTCTCCCTTTTTCTGAGTCCCAGTTCCTGGACTGCTGGGTCTGAAGCAGATCCCTCCAGCAGCCCCAGCCACCGCAAGGCATTTTGGCTCTCGCTTCAGTTCTGATATCATGCAACTGCTTGGGAAGCACAGCTGCTTGGGAAGTGCAGCCACTTGGGAAGTGGAGTCGGCTGGAGGCGAAGCAAAGTGCTCCCAGGAATGTTCCCTGTGAAGCAGAGGCTCAGCCTGTGGTCTCCCGCATGGCTCCTCCTCTCCCAGCATAAAGGTTACCTTTGTATGTTTATAACCAAAATAAAATTGCAGCTCCTGAAAGCTATATTTTGTACTTGGGGGAACATAATGTTTGTGTTTAGCTATTGCAGGGATTGTACCAAAGCATGGTGACAGAAGTCTGAAGTGTTTGGGATGATGATAGCTGGCAACAGACTCTGCCTTTGGGGGCTACTAAAAACAGCTTTATTTAAGAAGTATTGATGATAAACAAAATGCCAGGGAGGACTGGTTGTACCGTGAGGAAGAGGATGCCCTTCCTGCAGCGGGAGAGGCTGTCCTTCCTCAGTTCCTGCTCTTTCTCTTCCCACAAAGCAAGCCAAGAGAGCCTGACATGGTCTTCCAGGCTGTGACATTGGAGACTTCCATCCCAACTCGGAAAGACAATACAGGGAAGAAGTGGCATACAGCCAACCTACAAAGGCAGGCTTATCTCGGGAGATGCTATATAGGCTTAAATACAGTGGAAAAGGGAAATAGGGGAAAATAGGACACTTAAGGTAAACTAACTACATGTTTTTAAATGTCTGAGTTGGAAATCTGCCAGGTGACATGTCCACTTATAATGACTACAATGTATTTCTTCTTTTCCTTGTTGGTAAGTGGGTTTTGTTTGTTTCCTCTCTGGAGAGTGGTGAGGGACCACAGTTCCCTGCAGTGCATGTTGAGCTGGAGCTGTCTATGGCAGTTTAATGGGTAAGGCTGTAGTGCCATGAACATGAAATCTTCCAATTCCCAGCGTCATCATTTGGGCCTTTTCATCTCGGGGAAAGATGCAGTGTTGAGTTTCATTTGGTTTGCTCAGGGAGGATACTTGGGAATGGGGCTGGAAAGCCAAAGGCCTCCCAGAGAGCCTCTCAGCAGTGTGGGTGCAGGCAGATGTGATGCTAAAAGCCTTGCCAGCAGAGAGATGCCTTTGTCTGGTACCAACTCTGCAAGGAAGTGCTGAGAGTTCTGTTCACTGATGTACCTGGAATTAATTTGGGAACCCTCCCAATTCATTTTAGGGGGAAAGGTGCCAACATGAAGTTGAGGCAGGGTCTCAGGACAGTATTCTCCAATATCTTTCCATGGATATTTTGCCAGGAGAAACAGCAGGTTTAAGAGAGAGCATGAAAAGGGATAGTGACTTGCCTTGACAACTAAAGGAGTGTTGCTGAGTAGATGCAAGAAAAGGAGATGAAGAAACAAGGGAAGGAGAGGCTGCTTGTAGGGTAAGAGAGGCTGAAAAGAGAAGCCTCTCTAAGGTCCTGGAGTTGGACAGGTTCTGATCAAGGCTCAAACAGATCCTGTCCTATCCTTCACCTCCTTCAGAAGAGTAGAGCTGTTTCACTACAGTGCCCAGCTTCCGCTTTTCACCAGACTGCCTAGAGTAACAAAGTACCATCCTTTGGGTCTTCGTGTGTTGTGGTCTCTGCAGACCTGAGAGTCTGCAGGTACCCATAACAGGGCATTTCTATGAAAGCATATCATGATGGCTTACCATATAGTTAGCTCTTCTAACAAAACACAGTATTATACACAGAAACAGCTTGAATTAACCATGGTGGCTGCTTAGATGCTGGGAAGTCATTGATCTTCCAGGAATACCAAGACATTACATTCCTTCTAGGCTATTTTCTGGCTGCTTTGCTATTAATAACTTTGTCCTGAAATAGCACTTTAATATTACAGCATATTAAAATCCATAACAACTGGGTGGGTGTCCACAGTCAACAGACCAAAGGAAGTGAGCCAGTGCATGAGCCGTGGTTGTGTAAACTGGCTCACAGAGGTGTGCTGCCTCTGAGCAGCTGGTAATCTGACCTGCCTTTCTCAAGTCAAGAAATTGCAGGGCTCCTAATGGGATCTCCCAGCTTCCTGTGCCATGCTGCAGCTGGTAGCTGTACAGCCTGCTGGAAACTATGCTGACACGAGGTTGATCTTGTGATCCTTCCATAAGGAATGAGCAGCACCTCACACAGTTCTGACAGCGCACCTTGAGTTGCTAATGATATCCACAAAAGGCCCTGCTGGATCTCCTTTTCATCTGATCTGATGCAGTTTGGAGATACAGGTCTCCTCAGATGCTGCTGAGCGGTTGGGCCAATACCAGCAGGCGCTTTACCAAAGTGCTGTAGCAAATTGCTCTCAAAGAGGACTGTGCTGCTTTTATCAGGGTGCAGAGCAGCCCAAGCGCACTGCCTGTGAGATTTGAGGCTGATCAGAATCCCTGGTGGCTGGAATTCTGGAACAAGCACCTTGGCAGAGCAGTGTAGAAAAGTAATGGAAAAACACTGTTGAACGTAGGAGCATCCTTTGGAGGGCAACTGGCTTTGAGTAAGAGGCAAGTTTACCTGCAGTGGGATATTCAAGTGCAGAGACTGTTGTTCCTATGCATAGATGATAAAAACTCTGGCCTAAAAGTGGCAGGAACCAGTTTGTGAATATCTCTATATAGACTGACCAAATTAAGAAAAAAAAGAAAAAGGAAACAAATCCAAGTATCAGGATGTCTGAAGTCAGTGTTGTTTTTAAATTCTTCCCATTTTTCCGTGTGGGTCACATTGTTCCTAATAAAGTAGACAAGATTTGTAATACAAAATAACCATCTCCAGCCCTCAAAGAACATGTCAAATTCTACTTCACTTAAGCCACAGAGTTAAATGGTGCTGATTAAGAGCAGAATTTCGTGGAGTTTGAGTGTTGGCAAGGTCCTCAGCTGATGTAAACAGGAACCATGAAATCAGGGCTGCTCTGTGCTGATTTACCCCAGCTGAGAATCCGGTTGTGCTTCCCATTGCTTTGTTTCTAGTCTGTTTTTTCTCTTGGTGCAGCGGTGGAACTCCAGTCTGTTGTCTTCTCTTTTCCTTGCCCAGACTGGCATATTTGTCACAGGAGCACATGCATCTTCTTGCTCTTGTAAGATAACAAATTGTCCACATGATTTTAAAAAACAAACTCAAAGAAAAAAGCAGCAAATGGCTTTTTGTAAATGTGCTTGGACCGTTGCTGTGCTCACATTAAACTTTAAACTTCAGCCAAACAGCTTACTGCTCCCTACATGGCTGGAGGCAGGCCTTGGTCCTATATGTTTATTATCGTTTAGAAATTGCATAAATGCTCTTTTATTCTTTTTTGTTCTGCCCGTATTCTACAACACATTCCCCTCCTTCCTTCTGCTTCCTGTTTCCCAGACAGGTCCCCACCTCTTCCTCCCTGCAGCCAAAAATAATACAAAAGGGAACATACAAAAGGTTTTTTGAGCCATGAGATGTGATAATGAATGGGCATCATGTACAGGGTAGATACAGTAAGTCGCGGTGAAAAATGTTGATCATGCAAAGTCAAGATGAGGAATTTCACGTTTCTGGGTTAGGAATTCAGTGTTATGCATCCTCTTGTTTAATATGTTTTTAGGTCAGAGCAGCAGACATGATGACTCTCAACCCAGGACTCTTACAAAATGTACCATGTATTGAGTGTATTGATCACATCTCCAGGTTTGATTTAATAAGCTAATTGTGAAGAATTAGCTTATTAAATATATGAATATGCTGTTGCCTGAGACTCTGTGAACACAACTGGTGTATACATTTGTATCAGCTGCTGAGGAGGAAATGTAAAGCTATCTCTGGAAGCTAATGAAACATCTCTGAAGAGTACATTTTTTCATTCATGATTCTATCCAGAGTAATTACAAGGAATCCAATTCTGCTCAGTAACCCCACTGCAGTACTTTGTAAGGATGAATCTTAACTGAGGATCAAGACCTAAAATGTTGCTCTGCTTTGTACATTCCACAGCCATCAGCATTTGCTCTTGCATATCCATTTCCTGTGAGAAGTTTACCACACTCTGGGACATGCTTTGAACCCGATCCTTTGATTTCAGTGGGAGCTAGGACTGGCAATTCAAGGAGCTGATTGTGTCTTTTTGCTATTTATAATGCTAAATCAAAGCTGCTTCCAAACCGGACAGCAACAGGTTAAATACACACTTGATGAAGTTTGGGAAAAGCTTGCAGTGAGGTCCGCTGGCCAGTGCCCTCAAAACCATCCAAGGCTGTTATGTAGATAAATGATCTCTTCAGAAAGATTTTGAAACACAGTTATGCTACATATATATAGTTTCTCAAATGGTCATTGTATGGCTACTCGTGTGGCAGCACGCAGGGCATGTGCTGGTGTACAGTCATATTTTGATACTAGCACAATGGGCTGCCTGCATTCTTGATTTGGCTATCCTTAATCCTTTGCTGACACTGATGATATTTTTTTGTTGTTGTGACTGGTGGCAGATATTTTTTCTGTCTTTATTAAACAGTCACAACCCAACAAAAGGCCTCCAAAGCCCTGGGTCAGTGTTTGCACATTTCTTTCATCCTTTTTTGTTGGTTTTTCTTTTTTTTTTATCTAGATGTCTATCAAATTCAGCCACGCTTAGCTGCAGTCCTTTGTTCAGTATCTCACAACCAGTACACTGAAATTCTCTCTGCTTACAGCCCAAATAGCACTGATTTTTAGTAACACAAAATTGGCATGTCCATTTAAAAGAATGTTTCTTAGATAAGATATATCTAATTATCACTAAGTTTGGGAACAGATCTTGATTTTTGACTCCTTGTTTAGAGTTATGGGTTCAGACATCTTTTGTGTTTGAGACATTTGTTTTACCACTCATTTCCTGGTGAAAATCACTAATTTATGGAAAAATTTGGTTTGATCCTGTGAGCTTTAGAGGCTGATCGGAGTCTTTGGTAACCCTAGTTACATCAGGTCACATCAGCAACAGGAAACCAGCTTGTGTTTATGTGAAGGTAGTGATTCTGTCCTTTAAGTAAAGCTGCAGAAGTTTTACAGAAGTTAAAATCTATCTTTGCTGAATGTGGTTGAGGCTTCTGATTTCAGCATCTTTTATACTCTGAAGGAACATATTGTGGAGAACATCCAAGGAGAAAGCCATCTGGGTCGTGGTAGGAGAGTGTTCATTTAGAGTGCTATTGTGCATGAGTAGCAGTGTATGGGCTGGTTTGGCTAAATACATTTCCTTAAAGCTCCATTCTTTGGGATGAGACCAAGGAGGAAAATGGGCACCGGTCATTATTATATTGAAGAAATTTGCAAGCAGAAGCTCGAGTCCTGTGTGGCACAGTCAAGAGTGAACAGTTGTGCCCACTGCTGGAGGGACCCATTCAGCCAGTGTTAGAGAGGATGACCCTGACGGCTCAGGACTATGGTGAAGTTACCACAGGAAAACAAGTCTTTGCCTATCAGATGATCTTTGCTGTGTGTGCCTGCTTTTTGCTCTTGGCAAAAGCCTGTTTGTTGAGCACACAGTTAGCTTGATTTGCTTCATACATACAAGGGATTAAGAACAGGCATGCAGATTTTTACTGCAAGTTAGCTGTCATTAAGTGTCTTACTGTTGTACCTGACTTAGCTGTCTTTTTTTTTTCCCATGAACTATCTAACGCATAGGTAAGATGTGCTGGCACATGACTAGTTTTCTCTTACATGCTTTGCAATAGGAATTATTTGTTATTGCCCGAAACTTTTTCTTAGTATTAATTCATTTCAGACTGTGGTTTTCCCATTTTCCCAAGTGTGTTTTGCAAAACGACTTATTTTAATAACTAAAATTCTGTTTATTTTATGCTGTCCCAAATGTTAAGCTTCTGATGTGCTGCAGCTTTTTGACAACTAGCAACTGCCCAGTAGAGGTTGCCAAGAGGAAAAGCTGGGGGTTTTGGCAGCTGGGTGGGAACAGATGACAATGTTGGAATAGATGGGCAAGAATATTGGGTTTTGTTGTTGTTCAGGAAGTAATGAAGGCTTTTGGCAGTGGGAAGAAGATGCATCTTTCAAACCTTCTTTTGGGGCTAAGGACAAAAATACCATGGCATTTCAGGGAAGGCAGGTGAGCTTTAAATCTCTTACTCCTCTTTACTTAGGGCTGCTTGCAATGCAAGTACCAGTGTAGCTCAAAGCTTTCGCTGTTCTGCTGAAGAGTGAAATACTGACACCAGGCACTGGACCTGGTATGGCTGTTCACTGTGAGCTTGAGTGAACTGCAGTGGTATTGACCTTAGAATTAGTTTGGGTTACCTTCAGGTTGAGGTGCTTTCTCTTCCTTTGCACTCTTGAGACTTTCAGTATTACTTGAAGATAGACATGAGGCCCTTTTTTTACATGCCAGTGGAAAGCAATGGGGTCATGGTGGAGGTTGGCATTTGACCTTCACTATTGCATCTATAATTCTGCTTTGGTCATGTAAATTATGTTGCAAAGAGAATCCTTTCAAGTATTGTAAACAGAGCTGGTAGATCAGACCTGCTTGTCAACCACATTCAACATTTTCATTCTCTGTCAAAGCCTGATCTAAGTATCCAGCTTCATAATTAAGTTTTGGATAACTTCCAAGATCAGTGCTTGATGTCCAATTATATCTGCAGTAAAATGGCACTTAGAAGTAACTGGCACTTCCAGATAAGAACTTCCCATGATCTGCGAGAAAAATTCAAAATCAAGATGTTACAAAATATTTCAGCATCAATAAAGCAGAGGAACCCAGGGAACATGTTGATAAAGGTGTCTCCCTGACTTTCTGTCCTCAAATCATTTTAAGTGTTGGGCTTTGTTTTGGCTTGGCAGAACTGTACTGTACTGTTGCCATATTTTCCTGTCTTTAGCTGTGCAAAATGCCCGGGAGCTTGAGCAATATAAAGACTTGAGCATAGGCAGGTTCTTCTGAAGTGACCTGTGGTTTCTCAAGAGCCTGTATGTATGGGTCAAATTCTGATACTCAGTATGGTTGCCAACTTTGAGTTGATGAGCTTTACATGGGCTCCAGAGGTAAGAATACAGGTAACTTAAAGGCCATACCTTTCTGAATTGGCAGATATACTGAACACTGAACTTCCCTGGATCAATGCTACTGCGAACACGGAAAGGACTAACGGGAAGCAGGTCCTTACCAGGCGTAGGACAGCGCTACACTGGTTGTCTTTTACTGTCTGAAGGCTCTAGCGCTGCATGTGGAAGTGGCATAGTGTGCAGTTTACACGTATTCTGCTGCTATACGTGTCCCAGAGGACTGAGATGACAGTATAATGTGGGGAGCAAAGAGACCTTACGAGTTACAAGTGCATGGCAGGAAAACACACAACATTTCTTGCAGGTTACAGCAGTGTGCCTCTGCTGGAAAAGTGAACCTTTTTGCACTTGTATCCAAAACTGAAAAATCCCTTGTTGAGATTGTCCACACTCCAGGCTGCCATCCTTTCTTGCGAGTACCTGGGGTCTCACAAAGTCACATTCTGTAATTCGTCAGCCGTGAATCATCATCTTTTAACTGGCTAAATTGAAGAGCAAGGTGCAAGGAGAATGACCCTCCTTAATAAGGGCAGATGGGTTGAAGTAGTGGGTCACTTTTTATCCCCGGACTGCAAAACTGTTTTGACAGCAAACAGCAATTTTACGGTTCTTCTTCTGTTGCTGAAGGGAGCCATCTTCCTCTTTCCATTGCAATTTTTGAAGTGTTTGTTGCTCTAAGTCCTACAGGCACTGGGTAAGAAAGCTGAATACCCACCAAGTTGCCTGCAGTGTAGGAAACAAAGGGTAGTCAGACTTGATGTCACATGTGACATGTATTACATCCATTACACAAAGCTCCCCATCTCTTGCACGAGTGGTTAAGGACAAGTTGGACATCCAACAGAACTATGACAACAGCATGACAAGAGCAGGTCACTCCCGTTTAGGTATCCTTGGACCATTTTCCTACCAGGCTGCTATTGGAAGTAGGAGATTACAGAGGTTAACCATCATCTGAATCCAGCAGTTTGGGTTCATAGCTCTGTGAATAGTGATCAATATCCTGCTGCTAACACACACAAAAATGTAGGTTTTGATGCACTTGCTGGCAAAGAACTTTGTGGGAAGGGAGACCTAAGGACTCTCCTGCCCCTCCTGATGGTCCACCAGGCTGGAGTGGGGACCTTGGTGGTGTCAGCCTGGCTGGATTCTTCAGGTCAGAACTCAAGATGAGGGGTTTGGCTTAGCTGCCCTAAAGATTGCTTTGCCAGGGTGATTTGGGCACTCCTTGGGTGATCTGGGCCAGGAAGGTCGCGTGAGGTACTTGGCAGAAGCTGGGAAGTGCATATGGGGAAAGATGCTTTGTTTCTGCCGGCAATTGCCTGCTCTAGCAAATGCAGCAGCAGGTAGGGCCCTGGTGGGGGGTTAAAGAAGGTCTGTGGCTGTAACCCCTCGCCGGGCTTTGTCTGCCATGCAGATTAGGTGGAGGGCTGTTCTGGCTCAGCGTTGCTAGGCTCTTCCCCGTATTGACTTGGTAGAGAGGCTGAGGGAGGCGGGAGGGAAGGACTGCATTATATTGTTTCTTTGAGTTGTTTTTTTCCCCCCTCTATGGGGAGATGGGCTTGATCCACTGGTTTTGGATTTCAGAGGCAGAAGGCAAGACATGACCAGCTGGTGTCTTGAAATGGCACAGGTGCAATGGCTGCGGGAGGGGGGAGCCAGGAATAATTACAGGTTTCTGAAGCATCAGGCTTTGCTGAAAAGGGCTCATCGAGAAACTGCTCTTTATGGAAAATTAATGGTGAAGCTGGAAGAAACTGTCAGGCCCACTATTGTTGTCATGGGGTAGTGATGCCTTAAAGGAGCAGCACCTCCTGCTTGCCTCCCCTCCATGGGCAGCCTGCAGCCGGCGTGCAGCTTTCTGATCCCACAGCAATTGAAATTTCATGTCATTGTCATCAGATTTAATGGCCTTGAGTCCCTGTCTTCCCCCCTCCCCCCTTCCACCCCCAGTTTGTGATTATGCTTGCTCTTTCCTTTGGAAGCCTTTTATTTATTAGGCCCATAGACCTGTTTCTGCCCCACTGGGTGAAGGCTAAGTGGGCCAAGCAGCCCAAATTACATGATGTGGGGAATTCAAAAGCATCACCTTTCCTGTGGTGGGGGTTATTCCTGAAAGATTGTGGGACACATTGGAAAGCTGCTTCCAAAACCTGTTAGGATTCATCTGGGTAGAGACCAGATCCTCAGCTAAAGCCATTCCTTGTGATCCCAGAAATGTATTTTAAAAAGAAAATTGAAAGGTTGATTAAGACAAGTACTAACTGGTGAGTGTTCCACCTCCAGGCCTGTGTGCAGACACATCGTACACACAGTGTCATGCCTCTGAAAATAACCTACATGCTAAAGTATAACATGTCTCACTTGCATATGTTGCTGCTCTATTGCTTTTCGTCCAAGTCCATCTCTACAGCTCAGGTCTATAATCAGCTATTATTTTTAAAAGAAACAACAGATAACTGTCTGGCAAATTCTGTTGTGAACTCTGAAAGTCATCCCACTGCATAATGTCTGCCACCAGCAGTGCTGCTTCCTGAGTACACTGAAAGTAATAATCTTCAATTATCTGACCGCTTATAGAGAGCTGTGAGTAGGGTCTCTTTACACTCGTGTTGGTGGGACGTTTGTACACAGAAGGCAGGAGTGTCTGTGTCTCCTCCAGTCATACAAAGCTTTTGTCTCTTGATCAGATGCTGGACTCTCAAGGTTGGGACGTAGTTGGGTCACCAGCCCCCATAGGCTGAAATTTTTTGCCTAAAATCACTTTCTTTATATCTCTAGAAGTGTTCTCTGAGGAGTAGTTCTTAGAGGTTTATAAAAAGTATTGGCTAGAATGTCTCTTTCTTCAAGTCCTCTAAAATCACAGTGGTGATATTACACCAGCTAGCCTTTCAGGAAGCAAGAAATGAAAAATAGCACTAATAAACTCCATTAAAAGCTCCTGAAACTACAGCAAACGGTTTTCTATAAACAATAGAAGTTTATAATGTTGGTTATGGAGAACACTGGGCAGTGCGATAGTGCCTGGAGACTTTATTGGGGATAGCTTGGGGCATCTCAAAGTAAGGTGCATTGAAGTTAGGAGGCTTATTTCATCCTCGTGCTGGTAATCACTGCTGTGGAAATGCAGGAACACGTGGCAGCCTCTCTGACTGCAGCTTTACCTACTTTTTAATAAGATGCATGTGTGTGTTTGTGTGCAAGTCTGGTGTCCTGTGCACAGTGAGCTCCATTTGACCAGACCCGCTAAAAACCCTGTAAGACTGACAGCAGATCCCTTTTTGGTGTCATGTCTTTCCTTCTTTCAGGCCCTTTAAACAAGCTGTGGTGTCACTGAAAGTTTTTATCTGTCTCCTATCTTAAAATGCTACGCTTCAGAATTCTGCTGGTTTAGGAACAGACTGGGCCCCAGCCAACCACACTGAGTTAAATTTGGAGTGAAAGTTAATGTTTGTGAAGGAAGAGGAAGCAGTTCTTTGGAGAGGTGACTTTTTGTTTGTACGTGGCCAGGCAATGGAGCCTTTAGGATAGTTTCATACGGAAGTGACTGTTGGCCAGATTGCACTTAAAACTGGGAAGGGCCTGGTATCCATGGGACAATGTGCGGGCTTTCATGAAAATGTAGTGGATGCTTTCTGGTTGTCATATCTTCACTCCTACTATAACATCTGCTACCGTACATGGATATTCCCATACTCTGTCTTGGAGCAGCATCAAACAAGTGCCAAATCTTCATGTCTCCAAAAATGTGACCATCTCACAAAAAGGTGCTGGTGTGCATGAGTGCTCTGTCTGAATGGCTCTAGACCACATTGTTCTTTGGCCGTAGATGGGAGCTGTGCTGTAACCTCTCTCTAATGGTGGTTTCTCTCCCTCCCCTCTCCCTTTCCCTCCTGCAGACATGCCTGGAGTTGGAGCGATACCTTCAGACTGAACCGCGGAAGATCTCTGAGACCTTTGGTGAGGATTTGGACTGTTTCCTTCATGCCGCCTCAGCCCCAGATGCAGAGGACAATATCCGACGGCTGGACCCCGTCCTTTTACCTGTGGAGACAAGTACGTGTGACAAAAGCACCAATGTGGACATTATTCTCTCACGGGACAAGCTGCTGTCTGAGACATGCCTCAGTTTGCAGTCCACCAGCTCTTCCACAGAAGGCTACACAGCTGTCAACCAGGCCCAACTCAATGCAGTAACCTCATTGACACCCCCTTCCTCCCCAGAGCTCAGCCGCCACCTTGTAAAAACCTCACAGACTCTCTCAGCGGTGGATGGCACGGTGACGTTGAAACTGGTGGCCAAGAAAACTTCACTCAGCTCCGTGAAAGTGGGTGTAGTGACAGCAACCGCGGGGACAATAAAAACTGGGCAAAGTGACGGTGAGCACGTTGGTACAGGGGCAGAAGCATCCCCAGAAAACAAGAAGAGGGTTCATCGCTGTCAATTTAATGGGTGCCGGAAGGTTTATACAAAGAGCTCCCACTTAAAGGCTCACCAGAGGACTCATACAGGTACTTATGTAGGATGCTTCTCTCATCTTGTCCTCCTGCCACCTAACCGTAACCATCTGCTTTTGTTCTCATTTAGAAGGGGAAAAAAAAATCTCTTCTGAAAGTCCAAGCTTCTGTCTATGAAACAGGGCAGCAGAATAATATATTAGGCCAGGAAATGTACCCATTATTCAGTAGGACAGAGAAGTTCAATGTCTACCATTAACCTGCTGGGATTTCAGTGTGTTATGGGGCTTGATGTAGAGTAATTTTAGGATAGCTAAGGGATATAGATGTTCATGTTAAAACTGTGGGCATGCCAGTTTGGGTTTTTGGCACTCACTTCTCCAAGACAACTTTAAAAATGTTAATTTTAGTCAAGTGTTAATTGCTTCAACTGGAGAATAGTGTGGGTAGGTTTTGTTGCCTTTTTTTGTGGGGGAAAGAGAAAAATGTACTTAAGATCTGAGATACGCAGTTCAGGACTAATGTGTGCATGAGAGAGTATGTGTGTAGACGCAGACATGGAGGTGTGGAGACACACGTACCTTTGAGATACTCGTGATCTTGGGCTTCTCTGGTGATAAGACACAGTGAGAACAAATGAAGGAATGACGTGGAGTTTGAATGGAATGATGAAGGTAGAAAGGGAATAGAATGTATGGAAAGATGTCAGACTGCTATTTTGGGTAGTATTTACTAGTGTTGCATATAAGCTCCACTGTGTAAGCTTCTTGAAGCATACTGAATTGGCTTAGGTTTGCCTGTTCAGGATCCTCACTCTCCTGTCATTTCTTCATAGTCCCCAGCAGCTTTTCAGCTCGCATTCATTGGCAGTAATAGCTGTGCAGTTCGTGTGCGTTGCTGCTTTGTTCTAAGCTTCACATGTGATGAGAGATGATAAATTCCCATTAGCACTGTCTTATCATGTGATTATTCTTGTTTCCAGAGGGATTGCTGTAATCAGTTTTCCCAATTTTACTGTAAAATGTGTGGTCTCTTACGATAACTGCACATTTAATTCATGGTCTTATCATGCAGGCAGACTCTAGAAGCGAGGTTGTTCTTGCAAGGTAGAAAATAACATGTTGGACCAGTGCAGTAAATCAAACAAATATGTGGGTTGTTAAGAGAGCTGCATCCATCAAATACTAGGCAGCCCTGTAAAAGTTACATAGTCTGAAGTATAAATCATATTAAGACATAAAAAACATTGGTTTTGATCTTTTTATATGGGCTTTCTGGTGCTTTTACTGGGGATAGCCACCTTGCCAGGAGTGACCTCACTTGTGATTCAGTGATTTGAAAGCCAGTGAAAGTAGTGCGGTTGTTTTAAAATCTGCAGCAACGTGGTCAGGAGGCTCCTCGTAGCACCAGTGCTGCTATGAGGCTCACCCCCACTGGTGCTGTCAGGGGGGATGTCCCAGCCAAGGCCCTCCAGCAGGCAGTGGGGCTCCCCATGAAGGCACAAATGCAGAGCGTGAGAGACCTTATCTGTTCAGATGTGAGCCCTGTGTTCCTCTTGGAGCTGAAAGTGATGGGTCTTACACAGCTCTTTCCAACATTAGGGGTGTGACATGCTCACCTAGGAAGGGTGAACTTGTGGAGTTTTCTGGATTTGTTACCCACTGGGTGTTGATGTGGACAAGGAGTCCTGAGAGAGCACTTGGAAAAAACAGTACTCTTTCAACACTGCCATCCTCTGGAGTCAGAATTTCACAAGATTCTCCATGCTTTTGAACCCAGCCTTAGCTCTGGTTTAATTTTTTGTGAAATCTTATGTTTTACAGTTAATACATGATGAGAAACATTTCTCACTGGCCCTGTGATACTTCTGTTGAATAGCCTTAGGCTGTACATTGTGCCATTGGCACGTGCCCATCCACAGCAGTACTCAACATGGTGAGAAAGGCAAATCCACCTTTGCTGTCAGGTGGGGAAGACCTCTGTCATATGGTGAAACTGCAGTTGCTCATGCCTCCCACTCCCAGCACCACACGTAGCGGGTGCAGCTACCCCTCTGATCTTGCTAGTTGAACCATCGGTGGTTTAACCAGCTCCTAAACCATGTACTAGTTTATGGGAGTGTTCCTATTCCATCCACCAAGTCCTAAGCAGATAGCATAGGTTGTTAGGAAAGCAGGAAGATAAAAGATTAGAGGGAATACAAACCTGGATAAGGACCTCTCCTGTCTTTGCAGCCATATAACCATCCTGCACATGATGTGATCCTAGCTGTGCATAGCTGTGTAGAAGGCATGGTTTCATTTTGTGATGAGGACTGGATGCAGCCTTGTTTTTAAAATCCATCTCTGATGCAGAACCTGGTAGCAGGTAGGCACCTGGCTCCCATTTTTCTCTGTGGAAAGCAGAATGTCTAAATACCTTTGAACATTTACATCTTGGGAGCAATCTAAGTGAATCAAGGGGTATTTGTGATAGGCTTCACTAACTAGCTTATTTTTGTCCAGAGCACAAAGTCATTCTGACCCCTTCATCCTGTTTAAGTGCTCTGTTCCCTTAAGAAAAAGCCTGACAGTTGGATGCCTTAAATCAGAGCTGGTGCAATCAAGACATTAAATCTGTTCATGCTGACCTCTGCAGTGGGGTCCCCCCTCAGGGACCGGGTAAAAGAGAGGAACAGAGAGGAATAGCTAAGGAAATTCAGGACTGAATTATAAAAAGCAGGGCTGCCTCCCTTCCCATGCACGCCTTCAGGGCTGGGGACAAGAAGCCCTTTTCTCTGTCGGTGCTTTGTTTTTTTCATCTCTGAGCTGAGTGTGCTGTGGGTTGCGAATGCAGCCAGCACTGCCAATGGCTAAAAAACACCCGGGGTTACTAAGGGGCGGGGCAAGTGGGTTTTAGCCACTTGGCTTAGTCAGTGGCTGAGCCAGAGGGTCTGAAATGATTGCGAGATATTTTCCTTTGGCTGGTAGTTTGTTAGTATGTCATTCAAGAGCAGCCTGCCAGTGTGGGCTCTGTGTAAGAGGGTGTGAGTGCCCTGACAGACAAAGAGCTCTCAGAGTGGAGTTTGCAGGCAGGGAGGCAGATGCGGGCTGGTCACCCAACTTGCACATGCAAAGGCCACTTGCTGGATCAAAGCGATTTACTGCAGTGCATGGAAACGAGAAAACCATGGGCTGGGGAGCTGGGGGACGGAAGGCGGCGGAAGGAGGTTGCATTCCTTTCTCTCATATGTAAGGCTGACCAGACAGACGCTGGCTGGTGTTCCTCGCTGCTGTGTGATGAGCCAGGCTGGGCTGGAGGCAGTACAGACTGATAGCAGCTTGCTGGATTGGAGACAATCTCTTAGGCCCTTACTTTGCTGGGGAGCCCAGAGGCAGTCAGACCCCACATTGCACTTGGTGCATCCCTCACATGACTCTTCTGTATCTCATCCGTAAGAGAATCAGGACTGCGCTGTAAGGCCCATCAATGGTTGAACTGGTTATGAAACCACCTTCTGGATGACCTTTGGAGAGGGAAAAACAATCATCTGTGTGCAAGGGAATTTAATCTGGAAGGGAAAGGGAAAAATATTGGATGGATGGAAAGGGAAATGAAAATATTTGGCTGAGTTCAAAGTAAGCTGGGACATCTAAAGCGAAGGACGTGAAAAGGAGCTGAGAGCAGTGGTGGGACTGACTGTCAAGGGGAGCAAAGAAGCCCCTCAGTGAGAAACAGTGACTGGGCCTGTAAGCAGGAGGAAAAGGTGAGCTGTAGAATTGGAAAGACCATACTTGAGATTGTGAAGGTGAGGTAAAAACATCTAAAGAAGGAACAACCAGGACTGGCGTGGTAATCCAGCCCTAGTACATTCTCTCACAGTTACTCATGGAGCAGACATCAGCGCAAACAATGACATTTGTCTGTTTTGAGAGACAAATTTTGGTCCAGCCTTCAAACATGCATGGAGATGAATTGCTAATGTAGTGGAGAGTGGAGAGGAAAGGAATTCGAATGAGCCCAAACCCATGTATAGTCATCAGTACTTCCTAAATTAGAAAACGGGATATTGCTGGCAAGTGCCTGGATGCAAATAAGTCTAAGGGTGATGTGGCCTGTGACCTATGGGAAGATTAGTCATGAGATGTGGCTGTGCTCCCAGATCAAAGACCTTTGGAGGAGATTTCAATCTCCTGACAAAACTGTATCAGCCTTCCTTGCAGTAATGTACAGGAGGAGGTTTGAGATGACGTGGTGCTTTCTGGCCAGAGATAAAGCATCACATATAAACTGACCAGGAAATCCTTAAGATTTGGGATAGTGCTAAAAAATGACCTTTAGGGGTTCTGCTGGGGTTTGCTTTTTATGAGTGTCAGAAGGTTTTGGGGTTTTTTCTTTATCCATCTAAAACCAGGTTCTGATACAATCTAAGCTCAAGTCTGAAAAGCAGCAGTTGGGCACCTCACATCTGTATTTAGGCTTCTAAAACCTAAACAATTGGGAAATAACCATGTAAATAGATGATGTGAGTCTACATGTGATCTTAAGATAGTACTTATCTAAGTGGAGTTTATTTCACATTGTTAGGACATCTTTTTTTAAATTATATAGTTCTTTGATCCTAAGTGCTGGGTGAGAGTAACTAAAACAAACAAATCCACCCTGCAGGAAAACAAATTACTACATTTGCAAGAACAAGAGAAGAGACACAGGAGATTAGAAAGAGCATTAATGAACAGGAAGGTTTTTGAGATGGGATTTGAAACAACAGAGAAGAGCTTTCCCAAAGTGCTGGAGATAGAAGAGGGAACATCCAGAATTTGGAAATGATCAGAAAACACCAAATTGAGGAGAGCAGGCTGGGTGATAGATACAGAAGATTAATAGAAAGTAAAGGAATAATGGAGAAAGTAAAGAGTATCTGTGTCTGTGATACCACATGAATGGGAAGCTGTGTTGGTGTATTGTGTTAGTGTGGTAGCACCTGTGAACTGAAAGCTAATGAAGAGAAAGAAAAAGCAAATAGCCAGGCACAGCACCAGTTCTGCAGGGGGCAAGATTCTGAATAATGACCTAGGGAAAAGCATTTGGGAGATCAGTGTAGGTAGCATAAGAGACATGAAAGCCTTTTTTTTGCTGTACAGAGACCCACTGCCTTGTAGTGAGTCCCCAGCTTTGTGTGCAGGGCTGCAACTCAGCAAGGGGACATGGAGGGACACGGATGATGCTGAAGGTCCCATGGCAGTAGCTGAAGCAATAGGTGAATTTGCCATTGGAAACAAGAGCCAGGGAAGTGAGGGAGATCTTCATTCATGGCTGGGTTTGTTTTGGGATACAGCTGCATTGCTAAATTGGAAAGTTGCGTTTTATTGTGGGGTTGGATTTATTTTTTTAAGGTTTTTTGGGTATAAATGTAACAAGAGTTTATCAAAGCAAATTCAAATAAGCCCAACCTGATCATGAGCTCTTTCAAACCTTCTGGTTTTGAAGCCTTTTAGCCATTTGGCAAGTTCAGAGGGGAGCGTTGTGATTTCACTGTGAAGGCCAGAGCCTCACTTCATTATTACAGCGGGAGCTTAGACTGAGGAAAGAGCTTTATGAACCTCCCAGGTGGCAGGAGGATGGGCCCTGCCAAAAGCAGCCCTTGCCATTTAGAGCACTGCTGATGTTCATCCATTGCTTAGTTGCCAGTACCTGAATTCTAGGTCCCATGTTTCTGCTCCATCATTTGCCAAATCAATAGGGCAGGACAGTTTTCTGTCTGGGTTTGAAAACAGGTATTGTTTGTTTGTTTATTTGCCATGTGAGATGATTTTTGGCACATGAGAGACCTAGAAAGTGGTGTTTGCTGTCTGTTCAGCAGCTGCAGGAGGGAGTGTGTAGGCACCTTCAAATGTTACAGCAGGCTGCCTTGGTAGTTTGTCACCTAGTGTTTTCCTTATAGCCATCCATCCATGAGCCCCCATGAGGCACCTGGCAAGGGGGTGAATGATAGGCATCACAGAGAAAGACTGGAAGAAAAGCCCCTCATCTTGTCTTCTGCTGATTTCCCTTTGTGTTGCTGCTGCCCCACACTTGGTACAAATGGCAAGTTAATGACAAGAAGCTATCATTTTCTTGTCCCATTTGTCCAAAGCACTGGCATTTCTGATTTGAGGTCACAGCAGGCCTGAATCAGAGATGTGTGCTCAGATACGCTGTTTTAGGCTAAGGTGAGCTGACTGGATGAGAAGGGCCTGAGCAGGCTGGGAGAGCTGAAGTTCTTTGGGCAGGAAAAGCCAAGCGTGCTACCTCTCATCTCAAAAGCAGGTTAGGCTCTTCCTAAGTTAGGTATGGGTATTTGGGTCTGGGTGGCATCTGGACAAGCAGCCAGCTGCCTGGATGGACCTCTCTGCGCTGGACAGAAAACTTGTGTCTAACACCACTCTTAAAAGCCAGTTGATTACCACATGTCAAGCAGTGAATGGTAACATGCTGCAGTAGATTGAAATGAATGAGAGACAAGGATGTCAGGTGAGGGCAATTTCAAGGACTAGTGCAGCCATTTCGGAAAGGGGAGGACAAAATACTGCACAAGACCTGCTTTATTCACAGGTCTCTCAAAGTGACCAAAGCCTTTGTGTCACTGCAGAACCAAAATCTTTCCATTGGTCAGCTTTACACAAGATAAGAAGGCTTAATAAGACTTAAAAGCCTTTAAAATATTGCAGGCCAGTTCAGAATCCCAGCAGTCCCCATTAGCAGATAGGAACCCAAATGTTGCATTGGGCAGATTTTCTCCTGAAGGTGTCTGGCCTTCAAAACTCAGGACTGAAAACTGGGGCTGCAAAAGCTGAATGCTGAAAAAAAACACTTGCAGGCTTGCTAGCGAAGATAATGATGACAAGCATGTGTTTCAAGATAAAAGCTGATCCCCAGCTGAGTTCTGACAGAAAGGTGTCCTCACTGTACGGCAGTGCACATTCAAAGGCTTAGCAGGGATTTATTCCTTCCTCCTGTACGTCTGGACTCGTGCCACCGACAGAGAGAACTTAATAGATTAGTTGGACAATTTTGCAATGTCATTCTAGGTTTTTATGATGACCATAAGTGATCATTAGTGCACTAGAAGCTTGTATTAGTTCTTGGAAATGAATGTTATAAAAATACAGGCATGCACATCTGCGTATACTTTGTTCAATATGTAACTGCATGGAACTGTATTATGGCTAATTTTGCATAAAATTCCATGTGGATATCTTCTTGTTGGTCACCTGTAACTTTGCAAAGCTTTTCCTTCTTCAGAGTGAAATTTTCCACATTTGGTCTTTTTCCAGTGTGATTACTGTTTGTTATTTTAGAAGCCGGAGGAAAAATACTTGGATTTTAGGAGAATGTGGCATGTGTGCTGGGGAGGGGCAGGGAGAAAAGAGCTGTCCTCAGTGTAACAAGTTTAGCTAAAAACTTGGCCTATGTAGTGGAAAACAGCCCTTAAGTAGAAGATTTTATCTGTGAATATCTGGGTAAAAATTAATTTGCATGGACTAAGCTATGGTCTATTGTAAATTGACTTTCATATGAGTGTCATACATGTGATAAAATTTTATCATTAATTCTTTGTAAAACCCATATAATCCCAAAGGCAATTATTTTTCCTGGGCTTTGTTGAGCTTTGAATGTGTGTTAGTGTCCTGGTTTCAGCTGGGATAGAGTTAGTTTTCTTCTTAATAGCTGGTACAGTGTTGGGTTTTGAATTTAGTCTGAGAACAACGCTGATAACACACCAGTGTTTTAGTTGTTGCTAACTAGTGCTTACCCTAATCAAGGCCTTTTCAGTCTCTCATGCTCTGTCAGCGAGGAGGGCCACAGGCTGGGAGGGAGCACAGCCAGGACACCTGACCCAAACTGGCCAAAGGGATATTCCATACCGTAGAATGTCATGCCCAGTATATAAACTGGGGGAAACTGGTCAGGAGGCACCAATGGCTGCTCAGGGGCTGGCTGGGCATCGGTCAGTGGGTGGTGAGCAGTGGTACTGTACATCAGTTGATTTTCTTGGGTTTTATTCCTTTCTCTTTCCCCTTTTAATGACTATTGTTGTAATATTTTACTTCAGTTATTAAACTGTTCTTATGTCAGCCCATGGGTTTTACCTTTTCCCGATTCTCCTCCCCATCACACTGGGACTGGGGGAGTGAGCTGGCCTGAGTGCTACATAGTTGCTGCCTGGGGTTAAACCACGACAATTAATGTGTTTCATGCAGTGTCACCCAGCAATTTAATGTCATACTACCTTTGTGTCCACATTTAGTTACATTCATCTGGCAGCATGAATGACCTGGGTGGTTTCCAACAGGGTGCTTGTACCTCCCTTAGAGTCAGGGACAGCTGCCTTTTCCAAAATCCAGATGAGGAAACTTCCTAGCCAGTAAAATTATCTTTACTTGCTGCCTTGTGCTCTTGAGACCAGGCTCCTTGGTTCACCAAGGTTTGCCCAGCAGCATTGACATGACTTTTCATTGAGCCCTGCTCAGTGTGAAGATGTAAGGAACTTCTTGCCACTTGTCACTGAGCCCAACCTGCGACCTCCAGCCCCAGGACAGGGGAGAGCATCAGGGGCAATGGGATCTCCCTCAGAAACATCACATGCTTGCCATCACATAGGTTGCCCTGCCCTCACACCAGGGCAGCCTTCACTGAGAGAACTTGACAGGGTACTTTTTAAACCCAAGCACATGATTACCCTTCCACCGCCAGCCCCAAATCAAATCCAGTATCTGAATGAATGAAAGCATCCTCGGTCTCCTTTCATTTTTCTTTCTGTTGTTGACAGAACTGGGAAACAGAAGGGAAGGTATGTTCTTTTCCTTTTTTTTTCCCCCTTTTTCCATACATAAAGAGTATATGTTCTTTGTGTTTTATTCCTGTGCTCTCTCTCCAACTCTGTCATATTTGTTGGTCATCTTTCTCTGATTTTTCAATGGCAAAAGGGAGAAAATGAAGTTACAGGTAAATGGTGAAAAACATCAGCACTGTTGTAGCTTGAATAAGCAAAATCCCACATTCATTAGCAAAAATATGGAGCAAAACCATTTAAAATGTTAGCATTTGGAAACAGGGGTGTCTGTTCCTCTTAATTTTTTTTTCATTGCTCCTAGTCCCTGATAGATGTGTCTTACATTTTGCCTGGAATATTTGTCTTCATATTTTCCTGGAATTTCTCAGAAACTCTTGGCCTAAAATGCGGAGGTCCAGCGAGTACATCTTCGGTACACTGCTCTGGCTTATGTAAATACATCTATGTACCATGAAGGGCTGTATTCATTGTTCACCCTCTAGGATAACGTACAGAAAACAAAGGGAAAAATATATTTCAGGGTTCTGGAAAAACCTGACCCAGTGAACTGCTGATTTTTTTCTCCTTTTTCATCTGTTCCTCCTGCTGCCGCTACCTTGCCTTGCATCTTGGAACTCTCAGAGCTCCACTGAATTTGAAACTAAAAGCCCTTATTAGAGGAGATTTTTTGTAAAGTTCTTGCTGCTCCTCTGGGGACCGAAGTAATGGCAGCTTGAAGCAGCAGAGAATGTGTAATTAGGGCAAACAGCAATGCCTCGCATGGTGGGGAGAAGCAGGAGGAGAGGAGGGGAAGCACGCAACAGCCCGGCGTGCACAGGCTGTTACTAGGAGACCCCGGCACAAAATGCATGAGATGCAGGGTGCTAATGGGCCAGCCCGCCGCCTGGGTACCAGCCCGACCTGCTGCACAGCTGCTTCTGCCCTCCCGTTGCCAAGCAACTCCATCCTATTTTGTTTCTTCTCTTTCTCTCTTTTTTCATTTTCAATTTTCCTGTCCCCTCACTCCCTTATTCCGGAGGCTTAATTGGGTAGTGCTGCTCTGGGTGCCTGCCTGGGCCTGCCGCTCTGCTGCTGTCCCCAGGGCCCGGCGCTGGGGGAGGATGTGCTGGCAATTAATGGGGCACAAGTACAGGTTGTGCACCCAGGCTGGCGCCGGCATCCGGCCCCCGGCCCTGCCCCACGACAGCCAGGAGTGTCCTCCAGAGAGAAGGGGTTTGAAAGGGGAGCAGTGTTTCAAAGGCTTTATCCCTCTTGATGACCCAGGGAGATAAAGTGTGGCATTCCGCCCCACATTCAGTGCTCAGCAGTATGGCAACGGGCATTCGTTAAATGCGTCCTCTTGAGTAGAAAATGGAACGTTTCCATTTCTTTGAATGTTGCTCCATGCTTTGCTTTTCTCTGCTTTTCGGCTAGGCAGGTGGGCTTTGTGGTTGTGTGTTAGGTGCTTGTGTGTGTGTAAGACATAATGCTGCAGAAATTCATTTCTTTTTGTTTCCTGAATAGCTACATGCCGAAGACTGCTGCTGGCTCCATAGACGAGCTTTGGCAAAGCCCTTAGGGACTAATCTGGAGCTTAGAAGTTTGTAGAAAGACTGATTGGACATTGGGTCTGGTTCTTAACCTCTTTTCCCCAATCTCTAATATAGACATGATCAGAGCCATCTCTCTGTAAGGGCACTGCTGATCTTTTTGGATGAAAGGAGCTGTACATCGTTCATGGAAATGTACTGCTTTTACACTTGATCATCCCTGCCCATCTAAAAATAGGTCCAACCTTCTCACATTGTGTGTTTCACAATCCTGTCACATTCCTCTTCTGCCCCATCCTGTCTCCTGCCAGGTTTTCTCTTGTGCTTTGTCACCCTTTCAAAGGCTTTTCCATCTTTCCAGCAGGTGGCAAAACTGTGAATAAAATGCCTTCTTTTTTCCTTCTTCTTTTTTCTCTTTTTGGGTAGAAAGCATTGGTGAGCCACTTAAGCACTGACCACTGCCCCCCTTGCACTCCTTTGTGATAATAAAAATAATAATTAGGCTTTCCATTCTCCAACAAAAATCAATTAGGAGTATATTGAGGAATGAAAGGCTTGGGAAAGTATCTGAAATTGATTTTTGTAATTAGTTTTACTGGTTGATGGGTTGCATGCACATACACTTAGATGTTAGCATTGATCTCTGGAGGATGTGTGTATTAAATAGCCTGCTCTTCCTTTTTGCTAAAGAAATGAACTTATTAATCTTAAAAAGAGGATGATGTTGTTGTGCACTGAACAACAGCTGCTCACTAGCTTTTCGGTGAGCTGACCAGCAGAGCAGCTGCCTGAGCCATGTGGTGGTAACTTGCTGCATCTAGTGTGAAAATGGAGATATTTAACAAGCAGCAGCTTTTGGGCTGTTCCTCTCCTGTGTCTCGTATCTGACAAAGTGTGTGTATGTAATGAGGGAGGACAGGCACAGGTGTTAAGGAGACCTGTCTGGTTAGATTTCATTTTCCCAGGAATCCTTAAAACTGAGTGCACCATGCTTCTATTAAATACCACACAGCTCTTGCCGTAGGAAGAGAGGAGTGACCAGTAACGTTTGCTGTTGTGCCATGTGCTGTGTGCTGTTGTTCAGCTAATTAGAAGAATTATGGCTCAGCTTCATTGGTATGCCATGTATGTAGCTTGTAAAGCTCTCAGGGACCCTTGGAGATGAAGAGTGCTACATAAATATAAAATATTGCTAATGTGATGTTCCACATTAGGCGTCCCATTGTGCTGTGACAGACTTCAGTAATAAACTGCAAAGCAAATAGGACTGCCTGCCTGGCGCTTCTCTGCAAGGCGGTCTGGGGGGCTGCTTCCCACTGGGAACTGCACCGGCTGCCGGCATGTCTGAGCATCAGCAGCATCCCCATGGACATTGGCCTCTGAAGGAGGCCTTGGGTTGTTGGGTTGTCGCTGCAATGGCATAGTCAGGAGCCCAGGAACAGCAGGTCCCAAAAGGATTCTCAGAAAGGGTGGCAAGAAAAGCTATTAAATCACTCTCTTTAAAAGCCAGTGGCACTACTGGGTTCTTCACACATTTCTTTGCATGGCTCAGGCCCCCGGATCTTCCTCATAGGAGAAATCCAGGCGAGAAATCTTGCATTTAATTCCTTCTTCAGTTGTAATTTGCAGTTTGTGTGATTCTCCAGGAACACCAGTCTTGGAGCAAATGTATCTAAAGCTGTGTTTCAATACATATTTTTGGACATTGAGGCTCTTAAAACTAGTTTCGTTTTGAATGGGTTTTAAATCACAGATTTTAAAAAGGAAATGTTTTGTGTTTTCTTTTGTAAGACTTTTTTTTTTTCCTTCTGAAACTATATGTAAAAAATTTGTGATGGATTAGAGCACATGGTCATTTTTAAGGGGATGTTTCTGTTGTTTCCTTAAGGACGCTTTTGCTTGCTAGTTTTGTGTAGTTACATAACACAATATGAAGGAGCTCTTAAAACATACTATAACAAATAACTTATTTGAATGGCCTTCGGAACGAACATACAGACAGGATTTTATTTTTTTTCCTCAGTTTCTTTACACATTTTTGGCTAAATTAATCCTACTGGCAAAAGGAGTCCGTGACTGTACCACGTTTTAGTACGGAGAGATACGAGCAAGGATCTTGACGGTGATTCTCCTCTAAAGTTCATTGCAGGACTGGGGGCTAAAACTCCTTGATTTTTTTAGTATGTGCACTGTAATCAACATATGTTTGTGGTGTGGTATTTTAGGTGGTGGGCACAGGAGGGATATGGAAATAGATACTGATGGATAATGCCTTGGACGACATAGTCTAGTGTGAGGCATCCCTGCCCATGGCAGCGGGGTTTGGAACTAGATGATCTTAAGGTCCTTTCCAGCCCTAACTATTGTATGATTCTATGATAAGCATAATATCTTTGTTTACTTTCAATTGTGTGAAGGTACAGGCTGAAACTTAAGCCTCAATGGGCATTTTTCCGATGACTTTATGGAGCCAGGTTTTCACCCCACAGCATTGCCAACTGTGTGATCTTATTGTGCACATCGCAAAATCTGGTGGGTCTTCTTAAAGTCCTCACTCTTGAAATCCAGGGAATAGAGAGCAAACTCCCGTCTCTGTATTTTGTAATACATATTTCTAGCCTGCAGAGCTGCAAAGGGGAGTTTAAAATCATGGCCCTAGGTTATCTACAAAGCAGAAGGCAAATGATCTTTAAATATTATCATTTCCTTCTTTAAAATCTCATTATTTCTTTGGGAGACTGGACCTGTGACATTTTAACCCTTAGGGTTGGCAATAAAGAATGCAGATATAATATGCCCAGCGTCCATTGTGTGCTGTAGTTTTGTGATCATGACAGTGTCCTCAGCTGATCTGGGTTATGTACCTTTGCATCCTGTAACTTAAGGTGTCTACTAACCACTCTCTGTTGAAGCAGCCATCATGGGATGTCTGTAGCAAACACTGCCTTGTACAAAAGAAATAGCCCTAGAACCTTGAGGGTGCCTGTGCGATGTAGGTAGCAAGGGCAGCAGGTCTCTGGATTTTGAGAAGAGACAACATCCCCACTGCTGTGTTTTGTGAGGCAGTATTTATTACAAAGGTTCGTATAGGGTTTACAATCTAAGTATGTGTTGAAGAGAAAACCTGATGTTCTCTGGTTTGTGCCTGGAAAGTAAAGATACAGCTGCCTGTAGCTGAGCTGGTGCCTAGCCCACTATACCATCAAAGGAGGAAATTCACCTCTGATTCCAGTCTTACTGGGGTCTGTTGTGTCGCACTCTGCACATGCCTTTGCTTCTCCATTAACTTGAAAAAGAGCCGTAGGCGGTTATTTCAGATGGTGGTTTCTGATGCCTAAAGTTGCATGAGATGAAACTCACCAAAACTGACGGAGGCTGGAAAATGGAGGGAGAAGTCCCAAGGACCAGTACGCTGTCTCCATCACAGAACCAGCCCAGCTCTGTCAATCCCATTTTGCTGGGGACCTGATGTGTGTTTACCATGGTAGTGTTGCTGAATTGTGTGCTTGGCTCTTCCATATTTCCAAATGATAAACTTCTGGCTTTCAAGAGAAAGATATACCAGTCATTTGTGTATTTTGTAACTAGATGCCTAATACTTACAGTCCTGTCCTTGTTTTAGTCACCAAACAAATAGTGACCTGATTTTGGGGCTGCCAAAGTCTGATGGATTTTTGTTATGACTCATAAATTCTAGCTTCACTATTGCATGTTTCCAACACATTTACAAAGGTCTTTGTTCTCCAGTTACCAGATTGGACCAGGCTGGATGAAATAGAATGGAGGGACAGACTGTCCTGGAGTGTGCTTTGGAGGTACTCTTAGGAGAAGAGCTAGGTTGTGTGAGGTGCCATAAAAAGAATTGGAACAGAGAGCCTATTCTCCAGCCATCCCAGTCTCAGGGTATGAAAATATACTCCAGGAAGAGCATTAAAATGGGCTATGGACTGCAAGATAGAGCCACCACAGTGAAGAGAGGCTGCTTTACAGAAGTATACAGTCATGATGGACTAAAGCCGTAAGACGTATCTGAAAGGCTAATAGTGTTCCTGTACCACTAGCTTTTCTGATGATAAGGTCCTTCTAGAAAAGTAGGTTTCAGCACAGCGCTCGTGTGCTTGCAAGCATGTGCAGGCTGCTTCTAGGGATCTTCAGTAGGCAACTAAGGATGTATCTAGTAAGTGTTTTCTGGTGATCGAGCATCCCCTTTTGAGGTGAGGCTTCCGGTTGCTCCCATTCACTGGTTCAGCCTGGCTGGAGCACAGATGTGGTTTTGGATGGCCTGTCCAGGAGGTGCTCTGCAAGCACACAACTGGCACACTTCACCTGCGGACAGGCCACAGGACCAGGCTGTGGCTAGCCAGAAATAACACCCTTCACATGCCCGTGGTGTGCATGTTGGGTCCTGAGAACCCACTGCTTCACTCTGAAGCTCGTCTGTTCTCTGCTGCACTGGTCTGCAATGCACACTGCCCAAGGGAACTGGAATGTGGTCAGTAAGCTTGAAATCACTGCACCTCCCTGGGAAAAGCTTAGAGAAAGCTGAAAGCCACTGCTCTGGGTCGATTCTAGAACATTTTCCATGAGCAAGTGGTGTATTGTTTTAAGACTAGTACTCGTCTTAGAAAATTGCATAATTTACTGCTCGAACATATGTCTGCATTGCTGGCTGCTTGCCCTTCCCAGGTGTGCTTGTGCATGTGTGAAAGCTGAACCGGCCCTACGGTGTGAATCAGTTCTGAGCTGAAACACTTCAGCATTTAACAGCTGCATACCTGCGTATCGGCTTCTTTTCGGATGTGTGTAGGCTCCTCTGTTGAGCGTATGTGTAAACATGTGGATTTATGGGTTTGTTTAAGCACTGCATGGATCCTTGTTGAATAAAGGTGAGTTAAGGAGTAGAGCCTCCTTCCTGGGAGTGGCTCACGGGCACGAGTTTTAAGTGCAGTTATTAATTTTGAGGAATTAGAGCCTGAAAAGAAGTCAGTGTGGCACAGCTCCGTGATGTTCCTATTTTTAATTGGATTTTGAAGCTCATAATTAATTTGTTAAAAAGGGGAGATCCTGGCCCTGTAGGAGTGAGTGGGAGTTTTGCCATTGCCTTCAGCAGAGGAGGATTTCGCCATCTATCCTTTTATTCTCGCTAATCCTCTGTAACAACAGAAGAGCAGCCTGGCACATGGAAAGGATCCTTCCCGTTTCTTCTCCCTGCCGTTGCCAGTAGTGAAATAGGAGGACCCTCCCCCTCTTCTCCATTCCCATGCTTCCTACATATGTGCATCTCAGCAAGATGTACTTTCGTTCTATCTTTGGGTAAGGTGAAAGTAGCTATTAAAGACACAGTTTGTTCCTAGTCTTCACGTGCAAAGATATGGAGGTCTCTCTCCTCCTGCCCTCTCATGTTTTTGAGTAGCTGCAGGAAGGCAGGAAATCTAACCTCTTTGAGGTCTCTGGGTCAAGGAGCTGTCTGATATGGCTTTAAAGGTCACTGTGCTTCTTTGCATTTATCTTGTGCTACACAGAGCACTGTGTGCCAGCAGGCTGTCTGGAGCTCAGAGAGGTACTGTCTGACATTTTGTGGAATGGGGCTTGGGTTGCAGAGGAAAAGCATCTGAAACCAAAACGCAGCTCAGGGCTGTGCAAGGCCAGACCAGAAACACTTGAGAGAGGAGCCCCTGCAGCAAGTAAGAGATATGTGGCATCCCATGGGTTTACCAGTAACCATGCTTGGCATTTCTGTCTCTCGTAACCTATATATAGCACTGTACATTTTCAAAGCTCTTGGCTAATGTTAACAAGCCAAAATCCACTTCAGTCCTGGTAGCCTAATAGTTTCATAGAAAGCCCAGGATGTTTTTCCTTCATCCTTCTGCTCTGTAGGTGACTGTATCCTTCAGCCAGGCTGTACCCACCAGATTTGGCTAAGCAGTCCTCTTCTGCATCTGCTTTGCAGCAAAGGCAGTGTCTGCCTTCTGACTTCACTTGGAGGTAGGCACTAGAGAGCGTCAGAGAACTGAGGAAGCTGAATTGAGGCTTGTTTACTGGCAGCTTTTAAAAATAATGCATGAACTGTTCAGACAAAACCAGTGTGCTGTCATAGACATGGCCAGGGCTGGGGAAATCCCTTTGCTCTGCAAAGGAGAGAGCAGATGCAGCATGCCAGGTAGGATGTCAAGGGCTGCGGTGGGGAGAGCACTGCAGCTCCAGCTCCAGTGTCTGGGGCCAGCACTGGTGACAGTGTTTGAATTACAGTTGAGTAAGCCCAGAAGCAAGACACCAGCACTTGGCACACTAACAAGTTGTTTCTTACCCCCACTCCCCTTTTTTTCCTGAAGAAATCCTATTAAATGAAAAAAAGAACAAAGGCAAGTGTGCAGAGATGACCAGGCAGGCACAGTCTAAGTGGGGGGTGTTACTGCTGGCTCAGTCCATTGTCCTGTTGGGCATTTTCCCATGGAGAACTGTGGCCCACAACAGAGATATCCAGGCTGGCCTTTCTGCATTCAGGGACTGAGGAACAAATGGGTATTTTGACAAAGTCTTGCTGGCTGCTGCCACCTCTTCATTGCTCCACCCCAGTGAATCCTTTAGTTGAGCTACTGAGCCAGAGAAACTTCTCAGAGGGCAGTTAAAATGGCTCAGCTCCAGGTAACGCCTCAGCCCATTCTGCTGGTCTCTCTGGGGTGCATGACCACTGTGCAGCAGAGCTGCTGTGCCATAAGAAGTGTGCAGAAACTCACTCACCAGAGAACAGCTGTTTAAAAATGTATTTTTATGCCATTCTCTTGCCCTTTTCACTTTTCTTGCTCTTTTGGCCTCTCCAATTTGTCACCTTGAAATACATAAATCTCCCATAATCAGGTCTCACTCCTTTACTTGCTGAATATAGAAATCTGTGTCTCTGCACTGAGAAATTTGTCTGCTGGAGCCAAGTGATTATTTCACGTGACTGGAATAAGAGAGGTCATACAGACTGTGACTTCAGTTTGGTCAGTGGTGGATTTTTTAAGATCACCTCCTCAGCAATTTTAAGAACAAATAAATAAGTAATAAACCCTTCTCTGTTTATAATTCCTAGCTTAGAGGCTTGGTGTGAAAGTGATGTCTTGTCTGCATTTTATCTCAACTCCCTCTTCTATTGCACCCATACGGTGCTGACTGCGTGGGGAATAGTGACATGGAGTTTATAGAGGCGGAGATGCACAGGAGCATTTGTTCTGGGGGGAGATGATAAATTTGCATGCACATGAATACACGTGCACTGAATAAGAAAAGAGGGGCACAAAACCCTGAAATTCATCATCAGAAGGTGCTAATGACTCCGTGGATTTTACACCATGGCAGACTTTGACCCATAGAGACTGGTTATGATTAGAAGATAGGTAGATGTGAAGACAGCAGACCAGAATCTCTCCTGTCTTACTGCTGCTCTGTTTCACTGCCTTCAGTGGTATGGTTGATATTTTGGGACATAAAAACAGCTGATGAAGGTGTAGTGCATGAAGTCTGAAGGACCAGCTGATTTAAAGAAGAAAACATTTCTCCTTCACACTCACTGTCCTGACACGTAATTTCTTGAACCAAGAAATTTTGTTGTCAGAAGCAACTAAAGAAGGTGCAGTCCTAGGGAGCAGTGGACATGAAAGCTTGAAGGGAACAGATGTGAGCCTGGCCATGTGAGGCGTAAATGGCAGCTGGGGTAGAGCATGTGATGTGCTGGTGGTGGTCACTGGGGTGGTGCACACCTGCACTATGATCAGGTGTTGGTACAGGTACCACAGTAATTCATCAACAGGGGTAAAGTGAGCTGAAACGCTGACTGAAAATCAGGCTCAAGCCACACAGCAGCACAGGCATTTGGGGACATTCTGAGAGCTTTTTTGAAGAGTAAATGACTGGTTTTGTTAGAAAGGGGAATTGAGATTGTACAATAATTTTAGCAGTAGTAAAATTTGGGCTGGATCCATCTTTAGTACAGTGTATCATAAGCCCTAAGTTGTTTCCATCCCACACTGGCCACGAATTGTGTGACAGGCTTAGCTGCCTGAGCGGGGCAGAGAAGGTGGGAGGACACAGGGCTTGCAAGTTGAGTGCTCAGTAATCCTGCTGCCACACTGACTGTTCTCTCCTCCCCTCTGCAGGTGAGAAGCCTTACAAGTGCTCGTGGGAAGGGTGCGAGTGGCGTTTTGCACGGAGCGACGAGCTCACGAGGCATTACAGAAAGCACACGGGTGCAAAGCCCTTTAAATGCAACCATTGTGACAGGTAATGCAGCCTCCTAACACGGTGTTCAACCAACATGCAGACTTTGTGAATGGCACAGAGCCACCAGCTCCCTGAGACAAGAGACCTGGCTCCCAGCAGAGAGGCCCCTTCTGGCCTCCTGTCCCACTGCCTTGATCCCCAAGTGAAGGAGGGACCCTCCACTCTGCTGCTGTCATCTCCGCCTAACTGGCCAGGCCGGCTGGCGAGGGCGAATACTTACTAAACAGCCTAAGCTGTTTCCATACCACAGCACAGAAAAAGATGTGGGACCAACGTAGGTCTGCCTGAAACCTGCTGGTTTCTCTTAAATCAGAGAAGACATCCAGGAGGGCCCTAGACCACGTCAGCAATGAGCCTCTCAACAGAGCATCTCCACAGCTTGCCATCTGCTGGTCCTATGAGCCTGGTGCCCTCACAAAGGCAGAGCTTCAAGGATTACCCCGAGTACCACTGCTGGCTGCCTGCCTTTTGGCAGGGTGGGCCTCACAAACACATGGGTGTACAACAGGGGAGATGGGAAGTGTTTGTGGCTGTCATGCCACAGGTGCCCAAATCTATAGGAAACCTCTAGGAAAAAAAGCACTTAATTTCTGTATGATCATTGTCTTCACTTACTGCTGAGTCCAGGGCTCCATGTTCCCCATATTCAACAGGAGAGGGTCAATAAAAGGGTGTAGTTTTCAAAAGCACAAGAGTGATTTAGGCACATCTTACAATTCAATTTCATGGGGTTGTTTTGTGTAGGATCAGTGATCTCTGCATATTCCTACTCGTTAGTGAATCTTTTCCTACAGTTTTAAATCTCACCCTTGCTTGACATCTGTTTGATGTGGGAAATACTCTGCACCTTCATTCTGTGTGGGCCCAGATTTAAAAGCCTGACAGGTACCCAAAGCCAGGGTTTCTCAAAAGCCTGTCGTGCAACAGTTCTCCTCTGGGCACTTAAAGACAAGGGACCATTTTGCCTGGTGAGCTGAGCACCCAGCAGCTCCCAGTGGGAGCTTTGGTTGCTGCTCCTCACTGCAGATTCCTTTTTACGGTCCTCACTGCTTTAGCTGCTTGAGCGAACGAAATGCTCATTGAAAAACCCGGTCATCCTTGCTTGGTGCTGAGTGTTTTTGAAAGCTCTGTTCTTTGAATTTAGAAACAAAACCAAAAGAAAAACCTTCCTCCCTATCCCCAATCCAAACTGATAAGAAATTAGGGTGGAGCAAAAGCAATTACCCCCGTAATGACTCTTGACGGCACTGACAGGATCGAACAATGAGCACTTCTCCCCCTTGCACCCCCCCCAGCTGGATATTGGCAGTGCCCTGGGTGAAACCTGGATCCACTATTGAGTAATCAAATAATGTGCTTGCATCTGAACATGTTATCCAGCTAATCCTATTTATATATATTTTTTAAAGAGGCTTAAGAAAATTACCCATCTTTTTAATGCAGGACTAAGGTTCTCTGTGCTGATAAGGAAACATTTTGTAATACAATAAAGGCTGTAGGAAGCCTCTGGGTACACCAGACCAGCAGAGAACATGCGTGGAGAGAGGATGTGTGAGACATAAACAAGGGACCCCATCCTTTTATGGGAAGGAAATTTGATCATTTTCACATCCTGCCTTTCCAAGACCTTCATCTCCTTAAGTGCTCTTCTGCCCTTGTCTCCCCTCTTCCCATCCCCCTTCCCCCACAGAGGGCTTCCTCTTGGATTATCTTTTGTTTTATCCCTGGATTATCTTTTGTTTGCTCAGAATGAGGGACAGAATAAGACAAGTAGGGACCTCTGGAGTTCTGCTTTTGTATAAGCACCTCTCTGTGGCAGAGAACAGTTATGTTCTCTGTTATAAATGTAAGGCATTGCCTTTTTCTTTTCTTCACTCTGAAGAACAGACTAACCATCGTGGCCCCCCACACACACATACACACAAAGCCCTAGGGTTTCTGTGTCAGGCAGACAATATTTTTAGCAGAAATCTAAAGAAATACAGTCAGTAGTTACAACTACTCAGTCTAAACCTCTGTTAAGTATCCATACTTCTCCCTTTACATATTATCCCTACCTACGCAGGTTTCTGCTTTGGCAGCCAACTCAGTCACTGCAGTCAAGAGATAAATTTTTGCAATCATCTAATGCATTTTCTGCTCTTTAGCTGAATCTGTAGATGCTGAAAAATATGTATTAGTAAGTTAAGAGTGCTGGGGATTGCGCACTGTTCAACTCCGTGTGCATACCATCTGTGTGTGGTGGCAGGAGACACATTTGTCTTTACTCTCCCAGTTGTTGCAGGCTTGTAGAGTGGCAGTGCCTGTTCTTCTTTAGGCCTGCTCTGCCATACCACTATTTTATCTTCTTTTCTATTTGCAGATCTCTCTACTACCTCTTCTGGCAGATGCTACCTCAGGCGAGCACTGAAACATGTGCTTAGGTCTGTCCTTAGTTATTTAGGCAGACTTTTAATGTTAAAGGCACTCCTTCCTTAGCCAGGGTTCCCAGCTGGAGCACAGTGTCTCTGTATTTGAACTGCCACCTTTTATTGCACACACCATTATTGACAGGAGTGGAACTCTCTCAGACACCTGGCTTGCTAAACTTTAAGAAGTCCTTTGTAGCTCTTTTAACAACACTGACATAGCACAAAATGTATGCCTGTTGTTGTTCAGAGGTGAAGGCCACACTTTGGAAATCAGAGCATGAAAGCAAAGAAGGGGAATGTTGTGCACACAGTCTGGCTGCAGTTCCCTTCCCAGGCTGTTTTCAGATGTGTTTGTGTCTCTGACCTTCTGGATGACATCAAAGGGATATTAATGTCCTCTGTGTACTGGTCAGTTTTAAAACAAAAGAGATAAGATGTGATTTTTCTTCTCCTGCTGTCCCAGCCTTATTCCAACACCATGCAGCCCACAGATCACATTGTTAGTAAACTACCACTGGTTTGAGTAGCACCATATATACTACAAATGGTGTGTGGTTTGGTGGCAGCCGGGGAGAAAAGAGAATCAGCTGAAGTGATGCAGAAGGCAGTGTACAAGTCCATACTGCCTTCCAGGCACCAGGGGTATGTTGGTTATTAGCAATCCCCCGGAATTTTGCTCTTCAGAAACAAAAGCTAGGGTTATGTTCCTCACACAGTGCAAGCCCTCAGCACTCAAAAGGGAAGAGGATGACAGGGTACTGGCAGTTGCTTGTTCTACATAAATATGTGTTTAGGAGATAGCAGCTTAGTGCCAGACTGTTGGGGTGTGTATTCCTCTGTGTGTGTGTGTACATGTGCACACGGTTTTCTTTTTGACAGCAAGGTAAGTGCACACTTAGCTGGAATGAACACATCCCACAGTGGAGAATCCACAGCTGGTAAGAGATGGATAAGCAATATATGTTCTTCTCAGCATAGTTACCTTCCCTCTTCCTCCTGCAGAGGCTTCAGTGCCAAGCAGTGCTCTGTTGCTAAGGAGATAAAGCAAGAAGAGAAAGGAAGGAATCATGTTTGGGAGTAAGGAATTTACGTATCGTGCATCACCGTATGACTTTCAGAATTAGGGTATCTTATTCTAGCATAAACTATCCTTGCCAGGAAGAGCTGGACTGGAAGAGGGATGGTGATGAGGATTGTGATGGGTCCATGTACAACATGCAGAGCTGGTCTGGAACTGGAAGAGGTGTAGAGCCAAAGATGTGGAGCAGGATAGTCTGTCTCATGGTCAGGACTGGAGACCAGCAAGCTGCTGTTTCCTAATTTGTGAAGAAAGGAGTTTCCCTTGACAGCTTATCTTATGGAGCCTCTTCCACTACTGCCTCTGGTCCCAGAAGTTAAAAAAATGTGTCCACTCATGAGTAGCTTTTTTTGTCAGTGTGATTTAGGGACTGTTTTACTGCTGAAAATAAATATCCACATCCACCAGCCTTACGAAGAGGTAGAACTAACCAAATTAATCAGCAGGAGAATGTGAAGAATTAGTATTGTACCATTTTATTAGCTATAAACTAGCAAATATGGAACCATTTTATTAGCTATGAACATATTCTAGGGCTGAAAAATATACTAGATGCTAATACTGTGGTTACTGATGTGAGACAACATACTGAATCCGTATTTTTAACAGATCTTGCTGTGCTGTGACTCAGCATTCTTTTTTCCTGAGTTGCATCTATGACAGAGACAATCAGAGAGGAAAAGCCATGCTTGGGTGGTGGTCTTATGACTAGTCCTAGACTGAAGTGCCAGCTGGTGCATGTCTTTTTGGCAGCCACTCAAGCTGTTGTTTTGTTTTGGCAGCCCTTGTAGCCAGAGCATGCTGCTTTCTCAGTTTAGACTGACGAGAGGGATGTTGGTCCAAGGGTGTATTTTGGCACCCTATGGCTAGAAAATTCTAGCTGTGCTGAGCCTGCTGTGTTGAAAGCCAAGTGTCCATTGTCCGATTCATATCTGTCTTGCTGTGCCTCATGCAGGAGCTTGGAGGAATGCAGCCTCCATCCTGTTTTGAAGGCTTTCATTTTAATTTTTGCCACTCTGAAGGTATTGACCCCCTTGTAAGCCACTGCAAATCAGCAGAGAACAGCTGACTTGAGCAGAGCTATGCTCATCCGCAGAAGATGAATATCTAGCTTTTATTGCAAAAGTTGCCTTCTTATGAGGTTTCTCTGTCTTAAAAATGCCCCTCTTGATCGCTCATCTCTGCATGTAGATGCAGATGGGTTGCCCATGCAGGGGAATACTGCCAGCGGGACAGAAAGGATCCCCTAACTATTTGAAATCTCTTCATTTTTATAGTGCTTCTCTTTCTCAGCCTTTTACTGCTTAGGGTGTTTATCCTCTGGGTGTTTGCCTTTAGATTGAGTGGGGTTTTTTTTATCTTTGACTTTTTTCTTTTTTTTTTTACTGAGTAGTTAAATTAATTGTTTTACCTTCTGCTTCCTGAAAAATGTGGGATACTCAACTAAAAACTGCTTTTTTGAAAGGACATTCAGTGCCCCTGTATGAGCCATCCACATTCTCACAATAAGCCATCTGGGTGTTCTTCAGACCAGTATTGATGATTCTTTTATACTCTTAAGTCTATGGGGCAGGAAGTGAAAAGACATTCCAGGCAAGTCAGTTCTGAAAGTCACTTTTCTTAGTGCCCTTGGAACCTACAAAACCAGTTTACTCAAAAGCCACAGATACGTGGGGTTTTGTGTGATACTTATAATAGATGTTTTCTGCTATTAGTAAAAATAAAGAAGCCAGTGTCTTGTGGCTTAGGGTGGAAAGAAGGTAAACCAGGATTTGCAAGGAAATCTGGAACCTTCCACTTTTTAGTGCTCAACTTGAAGTATCTAGTTTAATTTCTGAGAGAGTGTGAGTACTGCTGCTCTGACAGGCAGGCTTCAGTTTAGGGCTTTGGGGTAGGCAGCCAGAACCACTCCCTGCTTGTCCTGTGGTTTGCTCTGGGGTGCTGTCCATACCTGTAATGACACTGTGATGGGTTGGTGCTTTCAATCCCTTTCAAATGGGTATAAAGTCAGGTAAATATTCTTGCTTACTGGCAGTCTTGATAAAAAAGGGTATATGTTGAATGTCAGGGGAGAAAAGCACTTGTCTTCCTGAGAACATATTCCCCTGATCACTATGACAATATCTTGGTGGTGTGAAGTGCCTGGATATGGGCTGCTGTTCCTGCTGGTATGAGTGCCCTGCAGCATGTCTTTTACAAGGCAGCTGGTTTAGAATAGTAATTCCTGATTAACTCTTTGTGGGGCTGCTCTTCTCCAGGAGCAAGTGTGGTTTTTATTGAGTATCTTAACCCACTTCCCAAGTGAATTAAGTAATTTCAGAAGAAGGCAGTCGTAAGCCTTTAGAGAGGGAGTTAATCAAGAATACAGGCCCTACCTTATTCTCAATCAAGATTCATGCCCTACCTTATTCTCAATTAACTGCATGTTTAGACCAGCCCTAAACCTCAACTAGTTCTCTAGGGTTGCCACTCTAAGTCTCTCATCAGCATCCACCTACATGTTCAGAGTGTCAAAACGTGTCGTTTTCATATGAGATGGAGAAAAATGGCTTTGTGGATAAAGAAAAGAAGTTGAAAGCTAAACTCCTGGCTTTTGTTTTGTTTTGTTTTGCCAGACTTCTTGTGTGATTTACAATTTCCTTGCCTTCTCCGTCTTTCAATTTTCATTCTTCCAAATTAGGCATAATACCTTACCTTCTTTCAACATCCTTGAAGGAGATAGCATTCATCAACATCCACATATTACCACCCAGATTCCCAGCAGGGAGAGAGTATGTAGCCTGACAGATTATCACCCTGCAAACTCTGAACCAGCTTTCCTTTCAGTTTGGAGTTAGAAATAAGGTTTCAGCTTTCAAAACTGACATTGTACTTCGGTGCTTGTTGTAGGTACTGGGCAGTTGAGAAAGCTGGTGGTTTTTTTAAACTGGTCTTGCTGAGTGAAAACTGTGAACAAAACTGACTTGTTTTATTTCTTTGTTTTTTATATGCACACACACACTAATACTAAATATTTGATTTTGTACTACGGGTGCATAGTGAGCACTCTTCCCTGATGTGTGACTCAGTGAAAGCAGAGAGAGGGAGAGGAACAGAGAAAGAAGAGTAGTCTGTTTAACTGCCCAAGAGCCAGGATAGTTGGGCATCTACGTGGTCGGAGAAGTCAATTGAACAGGGTTTGATGGTGGTCCATTGGAAATCTAAGGAACGTCTCTAAACTTGAATATATATTTCCTCCTGTACATAACGAAGAAGGAACAGGAAGCCTGTTTTCCCAAATCCTGTATTTATGTCGTTTTCCACTTGCTTTATTTTGCAGGTGTTTTTCCAGGTCTGATCACCTTGCCCTCCACATGAAAAGACACATCTAAATATCAGTCAGCTTGGCATGGATGTCATCTGAGCTCAGTGTTGTGAGATGAAAGTGGGACTCAAGTTTCAAGGCGCTACCTTGCAGGAGAAGAGAACTTGATCACGTGTAATCCTCTGTACAGAGACCACACGCTCACACTGTCATGCACCTGATTATACTTCAATACGTACATCAGTTCTTCATGCCTTGCCCCAGCTGGATGGGAGAAGATGCAGGCGAGGAAATGGTATAGAGGTGAAGTCAATGAGGAGAAACGTTTGCTTACAGTACTTCGTCCCTTGGATTTGTTTCCTGGTTTTGCCAGTGGAAATCAAAGAAAACAGAGGAGACTTCCCTGCAGGTGGACGGCAGTAGGAGGGGCTTATTTAACTCTGCTTCTCAATGCAACTCAATAGGAGAATATGTCGTCTCAAAGTTGCATATTTGTAGCACTAACTTTCTTTTTAAATAGATGGGGGGGAACAATGACCTAGAAAACCAAATCCCAGTTTGGTAGCCAAAATTAACCTCTTGGTTCATTTGTTCTTTGTCTGAGAATTCCTAATGTTCAGTGCGTCAGACTTCTCACAGACACTTTGACCTGTCATGGTTTTGGTTCTTCTTCCTAGAACTGAGCTATTGAGATCCTTTTAAGTCAATACCAGTGGCCTTAATGGCAGTAGACTGTGGAGTGACACTTGTGACACAAATATCCTCTTTTTGGCCTGAGTTTATGTAGACTTCACGGAGGACTATATTTTTGTTGGTTATTTTTATTTTAATTTTTGTTTTGGCTATTGCACAACATATGCACTAGGGACTCTGGAAGCTGCTGCCATGATGGCTAAGTGGCCAAGGGATAAACCCCAGAGAAACAGCACCTAATATCTCTGTAGGCCTCACCTTATTGCCATAGCTAGGACTTCTTGTTTATTTGTTGAACAAAAAACTTTAAAAGCTTATTCGGAAGCTTAAACATTTTTTCTCTTTTCTTCACGAACAAGTGATCTTCAGAACTCCTTGTCTCCACCTGGATATCCGTCTGGGACTGGCCACACAGGCATGACTACAGGATTCCTTCCACATCATGTGAGCATGTTAGCCACAACCCACAGTGACTTAGCGATGAATTATGTTGCTTTTTCTTGCTATTCTTCTATTAACCAATCTAAAACATTGGACTTTCGTTTGTGTAAAGAGTACCTGCCGACGTTTTAATTTAAAGCTAATGTTTGTTGAGCATCTTACACACAAAAAAAAACCAAGCCAAAAATCCTGCTCCAGTCTTTGAGTGGGAAATCGAGAACCTCTTCCAAGTACAATGGCTTCATTCAGCATTAGCCTTTTAAAGAAATTATCAAAGTCCTCCTTTTCCATTCATCAAGTTGATGCTGTAGTCCACTCCTGTATGAAAAAGTGTAATAGTGTGAACGGTGAAGGAAGGGTTGGATTTTACATACAGCAGTGAGGCTTTCCAAATGATTGGTCTAAAGTATTACTAACTTAGAGGTCCATTTTGGACTCCTGTGTGAACCATCAAGAAGTGGAGGTCTCATGCTTACCCTTCAGTCCTATTGCTAATTTGATTTTGTTGGCTCAAAGAGGATTGAAGTCTTCATTGCAAAAGAGAAACAAAAAAATGTATCTTACCATAACTTGCATTTAAAACTATTTGGCACTGGCCCTGACTCCAAAGACTGCATTTAGGACCATGAAAATGGCCTATGCAAGCAGGCAGGTGGTCATTTGGTTGTATATTTTGTATATTCTGGGACCCATCCCTACAAGATGTGTCTAGAAACGAAACAAAATGGCGTGTGGTCCACAAATGGTTGCTGCTCTTTTATACTGTATTAGCCAACTGCCCTTCTTTGACTGTTTTGACGCATTGACTGTTAAATATTTCCCTTAATTTATGTTCGGGGAGGTAAAACTGTACTCTTAGGGGAAAAAAAGAAGAAACGGGAAAGTCAATAGATGTTTAAGAGCTGTCACCAGGATCCTTGGCACTTGAATTCTCAGTGTTTTCATAGAATCATAGAATCATAGAATGGTTTGGGTTGGAAGGGACCTTAAAGATCATCTAGTTCCAACCATCCTGCCATGGGCAGGGACACCTCCACTAGACCAAAGCCTCGTCTGACCTGGCCTTGAACACTTCCAGGGATGGGGCATCCGCAACTTCTAGGGGCAACCTGTTCCAGTGTCTTACCACCCTCACAGTGCAATCTCACGCTTTGCAACCTTCGGTTCCAGTGAGAGATTGAATTTACTCAAAAGATGCTGGCTTTCTTCACAGTTTTCACAAAACACTGTGATTGTCAATTGAACACTTTGGGGACAGGGGGGAAATACGATGTCTGGCCCATATGGCATGAAATATGGACCAAAATCTAACCATCTTTTAGGGACAATGATGTAACATTTGTGATAAGAGCATGAGAGAGAAAGAGAGTGAAAGACAGAAAAGAAAGGAAGACAGAACGAAAATTGAGTTTATTCCAAAGATTTTAAACTAACTATACTCTTTATGTGTATATATATATGCTTATATATATATGTATACATTTAAAAATTGCGGAGCACTGCTTGCTGACAATCTCGTATTTCTCTGTATTTGCATACTTTCTAATGGCCATTCCACCCAGCTGTTCCACTGGGACTGAGGGCCCTACAATCCAATTTGTGTTGGAATATATAGAGCATCCTGCCAGATGTCTAATGGGAACTGAAACCTCAGCTGTGTGAAACTGTAGAGCATCCAGTCAGTGTGTTAGATGAAAACAAGGGTAAGAGAATCCTAGAATTTCATTACTCTAGTGTCCTAAAGTGCGTGCTCTCAAACCCACCACTATGATAATCATTGGCTGTCAACCTGTATAAATATCCTCTTTTGACCTCTGAACACACCTGCCTTTAGACACGCTATCAGTAGTCTAAAAACCTTAATTATTAAGTGACAGTTTAAGTACCAGACTCTATTTAAAACTGCAAAAATCAAGCAAGACTCTTTATTTACTTCCAGTTGTCATTTATGGTCTTGTTGACATCTTATTTGAATATGGCAGAACAAGGGCCCCATGGAAACAAAACATGCTGAAACGTCTGATGATTTTGTTCTAGAGGCAGACCTACATCTAAATCATGGATTCAAATAGCCTAAAAGCATAGATAAAAGGGGAGTAAGAGACTTACTTAACCATATTTCAGATTTCTCAGGCTATCTCTGTAGTAGGTCATAAATTCTGAAGCCAGATTTTGAGCTTTGGGAACATCTCTTCTGCTTGTAAAGGGAGACGTTTTTCACTTGTATACATGGTGTACTCAGCCAATCTCTAGACTTCAGGTTTTGGGTGCTCCTATGCAAGTATCTTAGTCATTCGTAAGATTTTGAACCATAGCTGGTATTTTGTAGAAGAAGTCTCCATTTTGGAAAGGCATAATTAGGATTCAACATTCCAGGATTCATTTTTTACAATGACAAGTTTTTTTTTTCACAGATATTTTAAGATGTGCACTTCAAACTTGTGTAATCTGTTATAGCTAGATCCTTTTTGGGCCTGTGTCTCCTTGCTAAAGTTGTACAGTTGTCCTCTATTTGTGAACTATGAGTAGAAACAGACTAATGAGGAAAGCCTAATCCTCTCTGTAAGGCTTCTTGGAAGCAAACCCAGAAACAGCTGATTTGGTGACAGTTGAGGACTGAGTTATCCAGCTGTAGAAAGGAGAAGCTTTACCTTGTTTCCTTCATGCTAGATTTATGCCTATTTGCAAAAGAGAAGCCATTATAAAAAAGTCAGATTGTGGTTTCCATGGGTGTGGAACTACAGAGTGAGAAGAAATTGAGACAAAAGTCTCTGAAAATAGTGTACATAGAGGAAGCAACTAAAGCAAACGTGAGTTTTTATGAGTAAATAAATAATATTTTGGAGCAGAGCAGTCAGTGATAGAATCATGCAGGTGGGAGGGGACCTCCACAAACTGTCCTGGCCAACCTCCAGCTAGAGCTAGTTGCTCAGGGCCATATCCAGCTGAGTTTTAAATATCCCCAAGGATGGAAATTCTACAACCTTCTTCTACAAGCTGGTCCAGTATTTGGTTACCTTCATGGTAAAATTTAAAACAAATTAAAAAGCCCATGTGTAAAGTAGGAATTTTCCATGTTTCAGCCTGTTTTCATTGCCTCGTCCACTGTGCACCTCCAAGAAGAGTCTGCCTTCTTCTCTGCGCCCTCTGTTAGGTATCTGTAGACAGCAATAAGATCTACCCTCACCTTTTTCTTCATAAGGTTGAACCATGTCTTTCAGCCTCTCTTCATCCATCATGTGTTCCAGAACCTGATCTCCATGGTGGCTGTCTGCGAGACTTTCTCCGATATGTCAGTAATTTTCTTGTAATAGGGAGACCAAAACCAGACAGAATATTCCAGATCAAGATGTGCTTCGTATGTTGTAGCATCGACGTAATTATTTATTTTGGATTCTTCAATTATCTAATTGAGACAAGTTATACTCTATGATAATATTCTATTTTTAAACTGACTTACGAAAAATCATTTAAGAAGCACCAGTATAAAAATTTTTCTAATCAGATTTGCTGAATCAGTGTATGAAAATATGCTTGTAGAAATACACTTTCTATGCTGCCAGCTTGAAGCCTGGCAAGCAAAATTCTGGTTTTCCAATGTGATCATTGCTGGTTTACCTTAAACTAAAAAAATGTATTGTTTCACTCATACTATATCAAATACAAAGACAAATGATGCTGTATTTTAGTCACTTTTTAGAGACCAAAACACCACTTCAATGCATCATTGTTCTGTTTATTTTTCTTCTTAGGAGAAAAAGAGCAATCTAAACTATCACATGTATTTTATAAAGATTAGCCTAACAGAAAAGAGCATTCTAGAGTCCGGAGTATTTTTCATTATCCCAGAGTTGTTCTTTTTCAGAACAGTAGCCTGTACTCAGTCTAGAAAATTACATTAGCTGGATAAATTGGCAAAAGAGGAAGGGAAAGGATGAACTGAAATCCTTGATTCTTTCAGTGTTTCGGACAAGGCTCTGAGCAGTCTGATCTAACTTTAAACAGAGGGTTGAATTAGGTGACCTCCAGAGGTACCTTCCAACATTCATTTTTCTGTGTTTCTATGATTCATTTCAGAGTTCTCAGTGGTTTATTGTGTACTGGTTCCAGTTTTTCCCAGTCTTGTGCTGGCAGATCAGACTGTAGGACAGGTCTGTAGGGTTTCTCGCAAACTCTCATAGTTTCATCCTCGTTACACTTTATAAGGCTTCTTCATGAGACTTAGAGAGGAAGAAATCTTTAAAGAAACCCTTAGCAAACTGGTTTGAAGCAATATTGTACCATGAGATGTGTCACAGCTGCAGGGACCAAGCAGATAGTATGGAAACAAGTTTGCTAGAGTAGAAACCCATGTGATGTCTCAAAGACGGTTTCCAAGACCTGAAGTCTAAGCCAATATATATTTCTACAAAGGTTAATTTTTAAATTTTATTAATTCTTATTTTCCTCAAACTTTTTGGAATTGCGTTTACTGGTGTATTGGTTTTTTTTTTTAGGCTAGCACATTTTCACTTAATATGTGGAAAGAACTGACCAAACACAGATGGGGAAGAAGAACCCGAACCCAGGACAAGCCCCCAGGTCCTTACTTCTGGAACTGTTTTAACTTTAGGAGTAAAAAGATAACTACTCACCAGGGTGTATGGCTAAAATGGAGTCAATCAATATGATAGTTGCTGTGATGGAGTGTGTCTTATGTGTGACCTTCCTGATATCTACAGAATCAGGCTTTTTCCCTCGTTTTTACCTGGCCCTAGACAATTCGGGCTTTTTAGCTGTCTCTAACACACATAGTGTATTTATCTGTATACAGAAGAGGTCATAATTGGTGCTTTTGACAAAACTGATGAAAATCCAACTTGCTTAAGTGTTCCCTTTTCTCTGCCTGTTCCCTTAATGTGTGTCAAAATCTATAAATTTAAAAAACAAAAAAAAAAAAAGGAAAATTTTGTAAATAATTTAATGTTACTAGGCCAGCACCCAGTGGATCAAGGGCTTTTATTCTTGATTTCATTCAGGACTTGGCATGTCCTGTCACTCCATCCAGTAAGACTGTTTTTAAGCTTTCATATCTTGGGTGATGCCTCTAACCCAATACTCTTTGAAAGTACTTTTTCCTGATTTCAGATAGAATTGCACTTGCAAAGATCCCTACAAACCAAGAATAAGAAACAGTGCTTGTCAATAACTCTATTTAACTCTGTATTGAAAAATTAAAATTATTTCCTCACAAGATACTTCAGCTACCCATTGACAAGTCTTGCCTGTCTTTCACTAGCATTAAATCTACGCCTTCTTGAATGATCATTTCCAGACCAAGCTTGGATGTTCTTCTTCCTTTTGTCACGTTTGTTTCTCTTTTCATTAATAGTTTAGGGATGACTACTGCAGTCTTTCCCCTCCACAGCTCTACACTGGCTTCAGTGGCAAGATTTAGCACTGCAAGATCTGTTTTGTAAAGCTGAAACTTTCCTCCTTCCTTAGAGGAAAAAGTCCAAGACATACTCATGCTATATAAGTTATATATATAATGATGTAATTATATATATAAATTATATACATAAAAATGTGGAGATGGGGGGTAGGCTGCCTTTATCACCTCAAGAATGGGTTTCCCTACCTGAAAACTTTCAAATGCAGGCGTCGTTTTTCAAACAGGGTTTTATAGTTTTCCTTAATGCTTGTTTATGGCATTTTTGGTGTAATAATTGAAGTTGGAACTCTTTGCGATTTTCAAAATGAAAGCTTTGATGATTTTTTTTAAGTGCTTTGATCCTAACTTCTGTATACTGCCAGAAAACAGGTTCTCCACCCTGTCTCTGTGTGGGTGTGGATGTACAACAGTGTACTGTATATACCTACACAGAAGAGGAAACTGAGCTACTGACTTACAGTTTGTAGTAGCCAACCGTGCCTATTGCTTTGATTTGGGAGGGCACTTGCTGTTGCCACTGCATCTTAGGAATCATGTCAGCTTCTCTAGGAAAAGTTTTCAACAGTGCTGAGAAATACATGTTGCTGTGTACTGCAAATGAGTAGGCTGCAAATCTGGGGGTTGGGAGGGGAGATGGGAAGAGAGGAGGATGAGGGCTTAGCATGTACACACTAAAAGTTAACTAGAATGGACAGAAAAGTGACAAGTTTAGCCTTTTTTTTTTTAGGCTCTCGGGGAAATGAAAAACTAACACACAGTTCCTGGAAGGCCTGATGGCTGAAGGGCTGATCCTGGTATTTTGCAACGTACATTTTGCAACGTACATTTTGGTGATACAAAGGTGTTTTTAAACCCCAGGCCTGTCAGATTCTGGAAGTAGATCAAAACACTGGTTTAAACACTACTTTGTTACCAAGGCCATGTCTCTACCAGGGAAGTTGCCCTAAGTTAAATTATCAGTCAAGTTAAAATCACGTTGTAGCTGCACCTATTACTTGATTGCCTGGATTGACTTTGCATTGGCATCCTATGCAGTTAAGCTGAAGTGTAAGAAATGCTTCAACCAATTAAGATACCTCTACAGGAAGGTTCTTGCACCAATTTAAGTACCTAAACCACAGTGCAGCTTTTCTCTTAGAAACAAGGCCTTAGTTTTAGCATGTCTACTCATCTAGTTAATAATGCAGGCTGAGATTTTCTTTTCTTGCTTTGCAAAGTGGCCTGTTTTCTTTCTTGTCCTTTGGACTTTTCTTGCTCTCTACTTACTACATGTTATATTTTTGTTTGGGGGATTTATTTTTTTTTTGTTTAGCAATGACACAAAAAAGTATGAATGCTCCCTATTTAAAAAAAAAAAAAAAGAAAACAACATTGCTTGAAGGACTTTCATTTTGCACTATAATTTTTCTTTTACCAGATGTGTCTGACAAGTGCATTTTGGAGATGCCCTCGGTCACGTTCTCTCAGGCCTACTCTGGTATTTCTAATATATCACAGAAGTACCCAATCTTGTAGCCCTCAGTTCTGCCTTTTTTTGACATTTTATTTTTTTTAAGCTT
>NW_009919706.1:0-12691 GCF_000696875.1 Nestor notabilis
CAATTAGCAGCAAGGGGCTTCCTCCTAAATCTGATGTCCTCACCCAGAACCGCTTTGCAGTTCTGCAGGGTAATGGCTTCAAACTTAAACAGGGGAAGTTTAGGTTGGATATAAGGGAGAAATTCTTTACTGCGAGGGTGGTGAAGCACTAGAGAAGTGGTAAATGCTCCATCCCTGGCAGTGTTCAAGGCCACGTTGGACAGAGCCTTGGGTGACATGTTCTAGTGTGGGGTGTCCCTGCCCATGGCAGGGGGTTGGAACTAGATGATCTTAAGGTCCTTTCCAATCCAAACTATTCTATGATTCTCTATATATAATTGAGAAGAAACCCAAAGTAACACTGATGTAAGTAGGCAAAACTTCATTCATTTCATGGAAGCCTGCAGACTGGAGTAGCTGAGGATCTAGCCCTGTGGTCAAATTTGACTTAGCTACAAGGGAGTTTCTTAAAATCTCTATTCTGATGTTAGTAGAAAAAGTATATCAAAAAACCATCCATGTGGCTGTTACTGTCTGGAGACAACATTTCAAGCAAATACGAGATGTACATTCTCTTCACTTCCCAAGCAGCCTCTGGTTAGTGGTCTGCGTTTCACTGGCTGTGCGAAAGCACTCAACATAATGGCCAAGATGAACATCCTGATGTGACTTTGGGAATTCAGTGTCTCACTTTTTCATTGCAGATCTCTGTCAGGAGCAGATGGTTTCAAGGAACTACAGGAAAAAGTAAATGGCTTTTGCTCAATAAGCCTGCAGATGAAAAGCAGCAACTTGCATGTTTCTATGGAAAGGGATGGGCAAGACAGCAGAAGACAACTAGAAAAGGTAAGTTCACAAGTTCCTAAGTATTGTGTTTAGTTCATTGACAAGGAAACTGTTTAATCCCTGCTTAATCCAACTACTTTAAGCATTTTACTTGGGAAAAACAAGCTGGTTTGTCTGGCTTTGATGGAAGACTAATGAAAAGAAGAATCCATTTGGACAAAAGAACCCTGGGACTGTGGAATGCAAAACTGTTTTATGACATGCAGAAAAATATGCTCAATCGATTTCTCCTCCTCATCTCAGCATTACTGCCTAGAAAGGTGTTACATCTCCTTAGAATGAAATCAATACTTCAAGTTGTACAAACTTTGGACTGCAAATGAATTAAGCTCTTGGTTTTGAATCAATGAAATAGTAACATTTGGCCATGTATTTGGAGTTCTGCTTGGTTTATCAATAGCTTTAGTGATGCTAATAACAATGTAAGCATTGAAATACTGGGCCTGTTTTCAGGAGCAAGCAGAGTTTTGTCCATTCTGTCATACTCCTATGTCCTTTAAAAGCACGTCAAATATCTGTAGTCTTAAAAGGATTCAAGGGGCCTTTCAGTCATAATCCGTGTTTGCTAGTGAGTTTTTTAAAGATACTTGGGCATCCTTTATCAGTGACTGCAGTGAGACAGGTTTTTACTCACCACTAATGTTCTGAACCCCTGCAAAGACTGAAAACCTGAACTGAGCTTATTGGGTGGGTAGATGTCTTTTCAAGAGTTGGTAAACATTTTGGGTTTATCTATCTACTCTATTGCAACCACTGCAGCAAGTTTTCACTTAGCGTCTGTATTTTAACATGCTGCAACAATGATTTCACATGCTAATTGCAGTTCTTCATTTACTTCTTAACATCTTCTGCTGGATTTTGCAGCAAGGCACCTAGATGTGCACTACCTTTTTCAGTGCTATTCACTATTGCCTATGTTTTTATCTGCTGCTCGTCCATCTATTCCAAACAAACAGCCACAGTGTGTGATCTTTCTAACATAAGCAGCTGTGGCTTAGTAACTCCAGTCTTCTAATCCCCTTGCAGGCAGGTGAGTGCCATTATCTTTGTCAGTTTGCTGCATAATTAATAACCTTGTAGAGCAAATGCAGCTCTCAGCAATGGAATCATCAGTATGATTTTAATACAAATGGCTTTGCTAGGAGGCAGCCAGTGTGCTTAATGGGCTTAAACACAATAATAACAGATGACTCTTGCTTTGTATAGGCCAAAATGTCACTACCACCCCGAGATAGTGATGTTTGACCTGCTTACATCTTTATCTGTGATGTGCCATGTTTGTGTCTTTTCCTGTACCACTTCATTTGTAGCCTTGCTTGCTCCATCAAGCCTCTAACATATCCTGCAGTCACTTGCTGTCAGAAGCATTCACCCTTTCTTCCATCACTGCTCAGGAAGCCCATATCAATAAGATATTGTTGCTACATGGCTGTCATTTCTGCCCTCCAACAAATCCTGTCACTGCAGAGTGTCTGGAGGTTGCAGATGCCTAATAATGTTCTTCCCTGTGCTGTCAGTTGATTTCAAGGCTGCACACCCTTGTCAGACTGCACAGTGTAAGGTGCAGGGAGCCTGCCTGTGATGAGGTTTTGCTGAGATCCTGACAGTTCTACATCACATTCATTTCCAAACCACATGTTCATCGTCATCCCCACTCCTCTGCCTCGTGAATTTCTTACAGCTCATCTCCTGGGCAGGCTAAAAGGCCGTTAAAGTCCTCTGTCCATTCTCTACTGGAACCTTACTGTCTTTGGAGAGTAAAGCCTTTGGTGAAGCCATACCTGCCAAGCACCCTCCAATGCAAACATCTTTGTGCAGGGTGAGATTTCTACTGTAGAGTCATCAGGTTCAGCAGTCATTCTCCCTCAGCTAAACCAACCTAACAGCCCAAAAGAGCTTTAGACAGGCATTAAACATCTCCAAAAGTGGGGTGAGACCTTGCGTTGTCTGAATCTGCTTTTGGAGGGTTGGACATCTTTGTGGTGTTTGAATGTTCTGTTGTGGTTATATTATCCTGCATGTGTTTCACCTTAGAATGGAAGAATGTCTTACAGATTATCCTATGAAGGGGAAAATTCCATCCTACCATGCTCTAATAAAATTCTACTTCTGAACTTTAAATTTGCATGGAATTGGGACAGTAAAACTGTCTGTTTTGCTATAGGAGCCTCTTTGTTCTGGAGTGAAAAGTTCCTTCTTCACTACATGTGCCAGTGACCTGATGGGAGTTCTAAAGGAATTTTTGTTTCCCACTGAAGAGTTCCATTAGTTCTTGGGTTGTGTCTGTACTGGTGTCAGGCTGCAGTTTAGTAGAAATAGGCGAACAACTATTAAATTACAGAATTAAATTACTCTACAGAAAAAGCTGTGTAGACTCCAGATACCTGAAAGAGGTAAAGTGTCAGTCCTGTCAGCTGCAGCTCACAGGTTGCATTGTTTGGTACCTCACTTCAGTGTTTCCTCAGAAAAACAACATGTGTTAATCTCAGAACATTGGGAGATGATGAAATAGAAATGCCTGATTAAGTGGTTGTGTATTCCTGGACTGGGAAGTGCATGGTAACTCCTAGACAAAGCCAGCAAAGGGCTGGATACAGACAAAAGGCACCAATTTGATTCTGTTGGGGTGCAACCTCTAAGGCTTAAATGTAATGCTATTTCTTCTAATGTCCTGTATCTGGCACACTCTTCCAGCTGGTTATTGGTACCCTGAAGTAGCTGAGTTCTCCAAGTGTGAAGCTGATATAAGAATTCCAGAGGGCAACATCAGTAACAGGGTGGGAGTGTGGAGCTTGTATGAAAGAAGCAGATCAGGCCTCTGGCTCTGTAGATTTGATATCGATAAGGAAAGGCATGGTGCTTGTCTTGCTTTGCTGCATATCTGTAGATACATATGTATTATACACATGGATGCATATACTCTTTGATAGAGTCCATATGTGGTTATTAATGTTGTCTTTTCAGGCTGTTCTGAACGTGGCCAATATGTTGAATCACAAGGCGTATTAACCTAGAGTATGGAAATGAGGGGACGAGCTGATAGATCAGATATGATAAGTGTAAATGCATTTCTAATGAACGCACGGTGTGTAAAATGATGGCAGTATCACTGAGACCAGGAGATGATTTAATTAAAAAGACAAAAGAGGAAGAAAAAGGAAGATCTCTACTTGATTGCTAATTCTATGCAGTGTCTCATTGAAAGTAACGCAGCATTACTCTAGGAGAATGCAAGAACCTCCACCTTTCACCACACCCCTTGCTCTTCTCAGGCTGCTTCTTTGCTCTTTCGAAGGGGCAATAGTTGAACACTTCAATGAATGCCTAAAGCTTCTGGGAGCCACATTCTGTTCTAAACTCGACCTATTATTCTACCTCCTTTTTGATACTTGGTTGTCAAAGTGCTTCAAGACCTTATTTGGAATATGCTTCATGTGGAAGGAAAAATACTAGTAATTGTTTTGTTCCTACTCATAATGCGGGTGTATGTTCCTGAACTGAGCAGGACCACAAGCACAGAAGCCTTAAGATCCAGGGATCTGAGCTCTCTTAAGCATCCTGACAGCAATGTGATGGAAACTGAGGCAGAGTATTTAGGCACATCTGAGATGGGGACATCGACTTGCGTATCAGGGAAGTAGAAAGGTTGAGGTCTTGATTAAAAAATGTTGAAGACAAAGCATCTTTGTTTCCCCAAATGAAGGGGAATTCTGGAGAGGCCAATATGATTCCAAATTGAATTTATCATTTATGTCCTAATGACATGAATATTCCAGTGCTGAAGTCAAGGTATTGGGTGACTCATTTGAGAGAATTGTCATTCATCATATTGACCGTCATGTTAAATCAAATTGAGTCTCCTTAAGCAAAACCTCTGCTGTATTTGAGCTCTATTGCTTTTCTGCCTGAGGGGAGCATTTATGCAATTAACAAAACCAGATCCAGTGCTACTAAAGAAAACAAATGAAGATTTATGCATAATCTACAAAGGGACTGCAATCATTTAATTAAGAGCGTATCAGAGGTTTGGAGGAGAGCAAGTGTTGGTGGTAATAAATGAGAAGGCTTTTGTATTCAAATAGCACTCAAGAAAGTGGATGGTCTCATACACTGCTTCAGTTTGAGTGCTGCCCATGCCACCAGCACTGGCTACAGCCACTTGAGCAATCCTTACTTCCTGAGTGTCTACAACATAGAGTTTTTACTACTAATCTTAGGTAGATCTTTCTTTTCCTCTCCCTGCCCTGCTTTGACACTCCACTCAGCTGAAGAGGTAGCATGGAAGGAGCTGCTCTGATGTTATGGGTGAGACAGGGTGATACACAGTTTAAAGCAACTGATAGGACCATCCCCACTTCAGAGAGAATTGGAGCCAGAAAACGCATGAAGTCTGTGTCAAGTTGATGTTCACATGTGCTCAGTTACAGCTGCAAATGCACAGCGGAACTCTAGGAAGGAAAATGGAGAAAACAAAGCCATTTTGTTGGAAATCTCAGGTTTCTCAAGTACACAAGTTCTGTTTCATCTCTGCTTTTCTCTGAGGATAGAGGAAATACTGCTTTTACAATTCACTGTCATAGCATTTAAGGATTATATTCAGCATCGTGGTGGAGAGGTTATAGGTTTAAGTTCTGGATGTTAAAATAAAGCAATCCTGATTACAATTGTACTCAAGTTAGGAAGCTTGTTTTAACTAAGCACAGCAAGCAGCACACTACCTCTATGCAAGGAGGTGACAGAAGAGTACAAGCTGGCGGAGTGAGGAGAGTTTATTCTAATATGCCCTAGATGTCTAATTCAGTTGAGATGCCAGTCTTTAAATACCTTGTAGAATGGAAATGAATACTCTAATAATAATAGTAATAAAACTAAGAAATTTAAAATCAGTCTTGCTGGGTTTTTGTAATGAGGTTGGGTCTCTGTAGCCAGGAATAGGCAGAACAGGTCAGATTCATCCCTGCTTTAAGCTTGAGCAGCTCCACTGAAGTCAATAATGAAGTTTTCACTTAAAAACGTTATTGAATTTGGCCTGGAATCTGAAAGGGAAAGCAAGTGATGCAGATGGGATGGATTCAGTCCTAGCAGCAGCTGATAGGGAAGGTAGTTGGCAAGTTGGAAAGCTGCAATGGGTTCAGTTGACAGGGCCTGATGCAAAGGCAATTGAAGTCAATCACATCAAAATGAAACAGCTTTGAATTGGGGGCCTCTTGTCACGCTTGATCTTGCTCACATGTTTTGTTGCTCATGTCAGATTTAAGGAGTATGGGAATGTTGGGTGGATCCGGCTGCATTTGCAGAGGCTTAGGACTTTGTACAGTACTGAGATTTTTCAGGCAGCTCAGATTATGCTGCTGGCCAACCTTGGAAAGACCACTGAAGCTGTTCTGCAAAGCGCTCCTATATGATGTGGAACTGGGTAGTTCTATAGGCAAAAAATATGGTGTTTTCAAAACTGGATTCCTAGTTGTCTGGTTTCTGGAAGCTAAATGTTAAACTCTGCATCTTCAGCTTTTAGAGACATTGTAGTCCAGTGAGAGAGTCTTCGTTCATGTGTGGGACTCATTAAAGAAAACTTTCAGCAGGGCAATTTGCCTCAGTCGTCTTGCCAGCTTTGGCCTTGGCTTTGGGCTACCTCACAGTTGGCTGTCACAGGGTGGGGAGGGTAGAAGACAGTGGCTGACACTTCAAGATGTATCTCTCTGTGTAGATGAAGATATAAGAAAACAAATAATTAAAAACACTTTGAGAAGTGAGATATCAGAAAGATTCGAGTTAGATGACTGACATTGGTTTGCATTGACTAGAGCTGCACCAACTTAAATCCTTCTTTCTGCTTGTTCCCTTCCTCCAAACACAGAATTAAAAAGTTATAAATTTCACTAAGTGATTTGTTGCACTGATGAGGATTAATATCCCAGTTTCTAACTTTTTGGAGCCAGGAATTAAGTCTATTGCCGCATCTCTGGCCTATAGCTACTACACAACTATGGGAATCTGACTCCAGGTTTATATTTGATCCATTCCAGTTGCGCTGAGATCTCTCAAAGCATCACTCTAGCTAGGTTTATAGGTTAAGTAAGTCTGAAAAAAACCCAACTTCCGGTGTCCATCTCCGTGCTTTGGTAAAAATCCTTGCATTTCCACAGGGTCTTATGTGAACCTTTATGCCTTTGCTGCTCTGCTTCCCTTATGGAATACACGCATACTCTTACCATTCCATACTCCTTTGGTTAGCTAAGGCTGGATTAAATCATTGAAAGCTGAGAGTAAGGCAGATGCTGTTTATGGAGAGGGGAAGAAGTGTAAAGCTGTTTTTGCACACTGGCCCCAGAGTGATAACAAATCATCTATTGAGGTACAGATCTGTTAAAAACTGGAAGGAGGTTCTGCAACCTTTAATCCTTTCATATCACTTGATGTTCCTGCTGTTAAGGTTTTGCTATGTTAATGTCATCCTGGGTTGGTAATATTTACAGCCCCTAAATCAGTGTTGGGGACATACAGAATGTTGAAGGCTCAACTCTATTTTTTTCAAATGCACTTTAATATTTTGACTGCCTGACCAGAGTTTGGGAAATAACTGTAGTTGAATGATAATGAGAAGTTTAACAGTTTTATGTGGTTGGAGTGAACTTTATGGGAGTTGATAAATTTCATCTTGTAGGTTTCAATTTCTCATTCCCTACAGAGAGATGGGGAGAATACAGTGATACTGCCTTTCAAATTGGCTAGATCAGAAGGAACGGCAGCTAAAATCCATTACAACCCAATTACATCCATCAGCTGAAGCTGTGTGCATTCAGTCGTGAACATCAGCATTTAATCCATAAAGAGGAACTAATGAGAAATTTGAAAATGGAATCCATGCATCAGTAACTTTGGAGAGATTTTGCTGGGATTAATGAACTGCCAGAACATTGTCAACACACTGAAAACCTATTCTCTAGGTTTGTTTACTGACCAAAGAAAGGGGTTTTTTTGTTCTCATCCTTCAGCATGTTTTTGTTTTATGGGTTGCTGCTTTTCCTCTTACATTTCTGGTGCAGGAAGTGACACTTTATCAACTGAAAGGATCAAACACTTGTTTCTTCATCTTGCTCTTACGGGCATCTGACTGGTTGGCCAACTGCTAAAGTCACATATGCTGCAACTGAACATCCACAGCATCTCTCTGCCTCTCTGCAGATCTGATAGAGAACTCCAAAAGACAGGACATGTGGGCTAGGACATGCTTTGTGGTACAGAAGGAAAATCAAGATATCATCAATTACTGCTTCAGTCATACTATGCAGTAGGAATTGTGTTGAAAAATTGCTCCTGTTGGTTTGTAAGTTCACCTCTAAGTTTCCCTTGTAAAATGTTGTGCTGGTGAATGGATTGTTCTGATTCTCTGGAGCTACCAGTAGGTATTTGTCCAAAAAGTGTAGTATAAAGTGAGCCCACAGGAAAGCTGATCTCTCTAATAGGACTTAAACCATGCAGTAATTGCAGAGACCTGGATGGGCTGCCAGATCTAAACCAGGCAATAAAGTGTCAGTCATCCAGACCCTACATTTAAATGACTGCATGTGCAGATGACTCTTTTCTGGGTGTAATAGTATGAGATCCAACTCTATCACTGAATGACCTAAACCTGTTATTGTATTTGTAGTTAAAATGCTTTTTAATTTTTACATGTCTTTTACCTGAAGGTGCCTTAAGAATATATTGGTATTTCAGGACCAATCTGTGAAAATTTCTCTGAGCTTTCTTTTTTTGCACATAGATGCTCTCCATCTGTTAAAAAATAAATCTCTGTTATATTCTGAGCCTTATTCTCCCCTGCTACCCAAGTGGTCTAGTAAGGTTTGATGACTTAATATTTATTACTTACTTATTTTGATAGATCTCTGTCATATTCACCAGCTGGATAAAGTTCCTGTGCTTAACAGCAATACAGCAATATTTCCTCCCAGGAATCATTCCTTCCCACATCTAAGCAGCAGAGCTGATCTCCAAGTAGACATATCTGACAGGTAGCTCCTCTGAGATCCCCTTTCCAGTTGCACTCCTGATGCAGACATGACAGGTTCAGGAAGAGAAGGATGGTGGGGAGGGAGCAGGAGAGTGGAAAGCAGAAGGATGGAGGAGAATGCCATGAGGAAGGAGGCTTGAGCGACTTCCTGTGTGACCTGGGGGAAATCACTGGAACGTGATGTGCTTTGGTCCCTGTCAGCAAAATCAAACATCTCTGGGAAACTGAACATCTTTGCAATGAGGCTGTAGTAACATCTGTGTAATTCAACCAGATGTGCTGCACCAGAGCCCTGCCCTCAGCGAGGGTGTTGTGCAGAGCTGCTGGGAGGATGCTGTGACAGGAGCAGTTAGGTTGGGCACAGTGCCATGTTGGTGTCTCTACAGCACTGCTTGCTGACATGTTTTCCATCTGCCTTAATTTATCCAATGTGGGTGCACCAAGGGTTTTTTGGTTTGGTTTTCTTAACTAGCTGTCACCATGCTAATGCAATGGCAGTTGCTGTTCCCCCTCCAGCTTCTTTGTGACCTGAGCAAGTTGCTTCTTCCCCAGATGTGGTGATTTGCCATGTGTTGGTCTGTAAGGGTAATATTTACTTACCAAATGTCACTGATTTCTCTTTCAGAATGAAGAGATACTTAGAAACCTGCTCTGAAATCTTGCATTTAAGAGCAGCTTAACATCAGTACATTGGGCTTGCTTGCTACTACACAAATAACCCCAACCCCCTGCAAAATAATGCTTTGGGACAAAAGCTCCAAAGACAAGGAATAAGAGAACACAAATGTGAATAAGGGTAAATGTTTTCACAGCTGCTTTAGACAATTGCAGCAGCCCATTTCCTTGCATCCCCTGGGGTTTTAAGCACAGAGGTTTCTTCCTTTCATTCATCTATTGCTAATGTTTAACAAAATAAAACCTAGGAAAATCTCCCAAACAACTGTTCTGTTCAACATATGTGGCCTTTTGACTGCCAGGGAGTGGTTATGTCTCAGTTGGGGAACAGCATTTACAAGCAGCACAATCCTCATTATTGCTTTGCTTTCTTTGCACCTCACATTAGGCTGTAAATGACATTCCAGATATCCCAGTGCTTTGGCAAGTAGAAGCAGAGGCAAAGTGTATAATAAAGAAGATAATGGTTAAGAATTAAAGCTAGGTCCAGATATATCTTGCAGGGTTTGTTTGTTCAATGGGATGCCCTTAGCCATCCTTTGGCCATCAATAGAAATTACACCTTAGGGTCGCAGCAGGTCCAGTGGCCAATTCTGCTGGAGTTCTCTGGGTGTTGCATGAAGAAAACAAAGTCCTTGTCAATCACTTCTTGTGCAATGGTGTGCCTGCAGGCAAGGAGTTATGGCCAGGAAGGCTGGGCACAGACGTGTGGGAGTCTGGAAGCATTTAACTGTAGTGATGGAGCCAGACCCAACTTTGTTGTAATCTCTGGGGTATCACAGAACTCTTTGGTTTCAGAGGTTCTCCTGGCTGTGACCTGGTGTGATGTCTCTAACTAGGAAAGACGTGGTTATGCTCATGCAGAGAAGGAAATGTTCATTGTTTAGATCAATAGAACAATGTTGGGAGCTGGTTCAGGTCTCACTAATTTCACTTTTACAGCTAAATAGCTTTATTGATTTTGGGGAATTGGGGGGGAAAAAACCAACTTGTTTGCAACTGAGTAATTGAGCAGGAAGTTATCCATACCTATGGGAATCTTGCCTGGGCTGTAGATTTTTGCAGAGCTTTGGCAAGTCACCGAGTTGCTGATCTCTTGGTTATCCTTTGAGTCCACATAAAAGCCCTGATTCTCTATGTTGTTGTTCTGTAGCTGTTTATGTGTGAAAAACAAGGGATGACAGGGAAGTTTGAAAGAGTTTGAGCAATGTATAAAGTAAAATATCTTCATTTCCTTTTAGATGTACAGAAGTTCACCATAGCTCAATAGTCAAAAAAACCCCAAACACTGGAGGGTACAATGGGTCTGAATTAACTTGTTCCATCCCTGGTACTTGCTTGCTATGTTTGTGCAGCTTCCAGCCACACTGGTGCAGCCTCGTGGGGCCTGAAATTCCATTGAATCTAAGGAAGTAATGCTTATTTCCATGTTCTGTAGAAATGTCCTGTGAAGACACTTCTGTGTCTGTTTTTGAGTTTGACTTTAGAGTGACTGATCTGATCTATTTGCTGCTGCTGTGACAAAGGTGGGGGGGATATGTGTAATACCTGGGGGGGTGAGGTATCCCATAACATTTCCTATGTTTGAGGACAGTATTCCTTATCGTTCCTTATTGACTTTAACCAACTTTGCAAAATAAAAGGAACGTGAATCTTGTAGTAAACATCAATCTGCTTGAGCAAACATCCGCTTGCTTCAGGTTGCTGAATCCATGCTGTTCTTGCCACAAAGTCATGGTTCTGTCATAAAAACCGTCCATAAATCATATTCCAAGAGCAGGTCTTAACTACCTACTGTTTTCTTTTCAAATACCTATTGTTAATCATCCTGACAGCTCTGACACTCGTAATATTGCACAAGTTGTGAATGCCACATTTTGCAGATAGCTGAAAGCTTTGTGTAAAAGGGAAATGTGTATCTGCCACAGAAGAGCCATGCAGTAAGTATATGCACAGGTTAATCTGGAGGTCAGGTCTGTAATATGCACACTTTATACACACGGATTGCTCAAAATACATTAGAGATGCATGCAGGAGTAAGGTGTAGATGGAGGCATGTACTGATTGCTTTGCATGAATACCCACACTTGCACTGCTTAAGGAACTGTAAAGGTTAAAGAAAGGCTGTGTCTAAATCCCCGTTTGCTTGATTTGTGACTTTATGTTTGATGTCACTAAAGCAATTCCAATGTAAGAACATGCAGTAACTATTTTCTGATGTCACTTGCAGTGTGTGCTGAAGGGGTGATGTGGGATGAGTTTTACATCCAGGATCCAAGCTCAAACCACTCACACTGCTGAGATTCGCCTTCAGAAGGGGGAATTGTCACTTCGTATGTGACACTGTGCTGACCAGCCGTGAGGTCCAGCTGAGAACCGACTCCCTGGGGAGAACATAGTCCTGCGCTTGCTGAACATTCAGATGTAGAAGGTGCAGATGGTTCAGGCTCCATATGGAGAATGAACCCCAGGTGGATATCTCATGCTTGCTAATGTCGTTAGAAAGTTTAAGTTTGACAGTTACAGGAAAAACTGAGGTTTGTGACACTGGAGCCTTCAGGCTCCTTCAACTCTTCACAGGCCCCCTCCTCCTGCTGCTTGCTGGCTTTGTGCAAACACATGTCCCTAAACCTACCTCCTTCAGAATCTGGTGACAAAAAGCAGCTCCTGTCTCTCCTGAAGCTGATTGCTTCCAGGTAAATATTTGCTCTCCAAGTTCAGGTAGAGGCAAAGACTCTGTCAGTCGTTTGTAAGATAAATTCCCTCTTCACCTGTCCAAACATCAGGGGTTTATTTGTACCTCATCAAATAAGTTACTAAAAATAAACTGAGTTATGAAGTCTGAGGCCTGAGCAATGCTTAAAAGATGATTTGTTTGAATTGATTCAATGGCATAGCTCTAGCCAGGGCTTTTTTGGCAGCACATTTGGCTTACTCAGAGTTCTCTTCCCCCTTTATTAAAGGCCAGTTTACCCATAATGTTTGCCTGTTGCTGTTCTGGGCTTGTGTATGATGTTTTTCCTTGTTTTTTGTTGCAAACTCCCGATATAAACTGTCACGAACATCACAAATTCAACCCTATTTTCAGTTTCCCATTATCATTTAACTACCTTTTGAATTCTCTGGCCTGAACTAAATGATGGGCTTAGACACACTCCTGTTTTCCATGGTTCAGCA
>NW_009919706.1:12722-18928 GCF_000696875.1 Nestor notabilis
GCTATTAACAATTCATCATGAGTAACTCCTGTTTGTTTTTCTTGTGTGCTAATTTTGTTCTCTCTCCTTGACATCCTTCGTGTGTCTCATCCCCAGTCTGCAGCCTTGGGAGTGTGCGATGCTGGGTAACTGCCATACGTGGTGCTTTCTACCAAGGATGAGCACTTGGATTTGGCAGGATGCATTTTGCTTTTCCAAATGAACAACTCCCTTGGAAACAATAAGGAAAATCTCTTCCTTCTGTTCCTTAATACCACTGTGGGAAGAGCATGTATAGAGTCATTGTTCTTGAGGTCAGTGTCATGATTTTTATCCCTTTATGGATCTGAAGGTCTAGACACTTTTGTATCCATCATCTGTGTTCTCTAGTGTAACATAGTATTTTTCCCCGCACTTAGTGGTTCTACTGAGTCCCAATAGCTTCTGTTTGACTTAATGTCTCCCAGGGAAGGTATCTGATCTAGGCTAAAAGCATCAAGAGATGGAGAATTCCCCACTGGCTTTAATAGTTTATTTCAATTTTTAATAGTGCCTGACATGGGAAAACTAATTTATTTCTGCTCCATTGTATATGACTCAAGCTTTAACCTTCCCCCGCTTACAGCATCTGGAATTGAGAGTGACTCCATTTCACTCACTGAAGCTTATACTGCTGCAAAGGGTGTATGGAAAAGAGTACATGTTCTTTGTGTTCTCTTTTCTGAACCTTGGGATGGTGAATCAGGAGACTTGGTTGATGCTCTTAGAATTGTTGATACTGTCTGTGAGTTTGTAAATACAGACAAGTCCATTACCTTCTTGACTTCTGTATCTGTATTATAATGCTGACCTACCCCTTATTCGGCCATGAAACTCAATCTGTGAAAGCTAGATTAAAATCTCACTGTAATAAGTGTGTAGTTCTGGACATATTTGGGCTTTTGCTAGAGTTAGGAGATTAAGAAGTGCATTCTGGCTGTAGGGGTCTGTAGAAATGCAGAAATGCATTCCAAATAGATAAAAGCTTTCATATCCAGTTGGCTCAAGACACCGTGGCCTGTTGCATATATGCATCTGTGCTCTTTCCTTGCAGGAGAAAGGAGGTTTATGCTCACCCCACTTGCTGCCTGAGCATCTAAATGCTTCCTCTTGAGCCTGCTGCTCAAACCACTTATACCACCCTCGTTAAGGACTAGGTGCTCCACAGCCCTGCTCTGAGTGTTGCTCTGTCCTAACAGAATGAAATGTCATTCCAGATTCCAAGATGTTTCAAGCAAGTGTACTTTTCTTCACTGGGCATATACTGGCTGGCAGCTACTGTGGCTCCTTTTTCAACTTAGAATGCAAGAGTGAACCTCAGGTATGACCCTGAGAAGAGCTTTTCCTGCTAGTTTCTGATTAATACTAATGAGTTACAGGTAAACATGGGCTTATAAACTGCGTAGGATTCAACTCTGTACCTTTAAAGTGCAGCTGTGTTTAGGAAAGAATAATGTAGCTGTTAAGCAGCATGTGTCAGTGCTAAAAACAGGTTGGGAAAAGAAGCAAGACACTATTGTGCTGAACTGGAATTCCCAAAGCAGTTCTGCTTGCTGGAACCTCTGAATTGGCTGGATAGGAAGTTCTTGGATTCTGTAGTGAAAAGGCTATTGGAGCATGTAAAAGAGCTGGATTGACACATCCCTGAATTCAGCATTGAAAAGTAAGTTGAGGAACTCAATGGCAAAGGCTTTTTTCAGCTTTACTCTCCTTTTAAACTTTACCAGCTTGAGTTTTACACCTCCAGTGACTGTGCAGCAGAAATGCTGCCACTTGGCTGCCTGGCCAATAGATGGATCCTGTCAGTTAATTAAGTTTCTACATGGTATTAATCAAACTTCCGTTCAGAAGCCATTTGCATGGTCTAGAAACTAAGACTTTCAAGTACAAACTAGTAATTGCAGGCTCTAATTCCATTTCAGGCTTTGATTTGATCTGTAGCCTTGGAAACATTAATTCATTTGCAGGGCCTGGGAGGATGGTGCAGTGGAGGGGATGGGAAAGGTGGACTCCTGGCTAAGAAAATGGGTCAGAATGGAAGAAAACTGTGTTGAATGTTCCTAACCTCTGTCTTTTCTGTGTGGCTGTAATTATGACACTTGTGACTGGGAAATACACAAATGTTATGGCTTTAAGAGTACCCAAACACCTGGAATGACATCTATAGCTACTGCTGCCAAAGGAGGCTGGCTTCCAGGATCCATCACATCTTTGCTTTTGAAATAGTCTTTGTGATAGCTAAGAATCTGATGCAAATGCACAGTTGAAGCAGCTGATGAGAAGGAGATACTGCAATACATAACCACAGGAAATGTGATCTTCACAGAGATGAGAACTTTCCATTTTAAGGACATATGTAATGAATGCAGTGAAGTGGAACAGCAACATGGCACTGCATAAAATAAGTGGAATGTCATGTAAATGGATCTGAAAATTACTGGTAGTTAGACTATTCTCTGTCAGTGTTTCACACTAATTCAAGGAAAAATGTCCTTTCACTGTTGCCAGCCTTAATGCCCAAGCAGAGGGGAAGAGGAGGGAACTGGATGTGGAAGGTCAGGACAGATCTTATAAATGCACCCATTTTCTGTCTGCTTTAACTCATTTCTTTGTGCTTGTGAAATGGATGATCATGAGACTGGGTAGATAGATGATGAGGAGGGAAATCCACCTTCCTGCAGGGGAACCCATGTGGAGTGTGGGGATTGTGGTCTTAGAGTAGGATATTGTTCTAAATGAGCTTTTAGGAAACATGAAGTTCATCCATTGTATCTGACAGTTACTGGATGTCTTCATAAAGAATTCCATTCTCACCACCTAGAAATCCTGTGATCATGCAGAGGGGAGTTGGTCAGGATTAAGTAGAAAACTTTTGGGGCAAGCCCACATCTCAAATCATGGAAACTTTGCTAATCTCCTCAGTAAAAGTGAAAGAGAATTGATTTGAAAACCAGTGAGTGACTGTTTTGTTGTTTCTGTGGGGGAAAAATCAGTTGCAGTTTTACCATGAAGTCAAATTTTACCATGTAGGTTTTCCATTTTCCTTCATGGAATTCTCAAAAGAAACGAACGTGTTCCACTGAGAGGGTTTTCTTTGAAGAAAAATCACTTTAATTGGAAAACACTGGATGAAACCAGGTCATGATCCCGGCATTCTTGTGGTTTGCTCTTTCTGTCCCACTAAACTCCTTTGCACTTTCCTGCTCCGCTTATTTTGTTGCCACTTAAATTTCTCATTGCTCAACTTTTCTCACCCTGGTCCAGGAGGGGAATGGACTTGTAAGTGATTAAGGCTCTGATTATGTCCTCATCCTATACTGGCAGTTCTGTGCTTCAAAGAGACGAGGCCAAAACCAACAACCAAATAAACATTTAATTTTGCAGAAATCTCAAGGCAAATCCATTTTCCTCCCTAACTTACAATTCTTTTGCCATACAGAGATGAGAAGCTCTTCCCTGTGAGGGTGCTGAGACGCTGGCACGGGTTGCCCAGTGAAGTGGTAAATGCTCCATCCTGGCAGTGTTCAAGGCCAGGTTGGACAGAGCCTTGGGCAACATAGTCTAGAGTGAGGTGTCCCTGCCCATGGCAGGGGGTTGGAACTGGATGATCTTAAGGTCCTTTCCAACCCAAACCATTCTATGATAAGATCAAACTAATTCCCTTGTTTGGGTCCATGCATTTCATGTAACTGTATGTTTTTTCCTCTTCTGCTTAAATTCTGCAGAAGAAAGGTAAAAGCCCAGCTTGTCCAGGCTTTGTCTGTCATTGAACTTGTACCCTCTTTATGTGAACCTGAGCACTGGAAATAGAGGAGCTTCTCTTTTAAAGTCTTTTGGCATGTGGAAGGAAAACCTTGAGAATTAGCTGAAATGGCCACAGTTCTGTGCTCACCCCTCCTTCCTGGCTTTAATTTGAGATGTATTTTGGGGAAACCAGGAAAATAAGGCTCTTGTGCTGCTGAAGAGCTTGGACAATTCCTGTTTGAGAGTAGCTATCCCTACCAGGTATTTATGTTAATGGTTTCCTTGTTTACAGTTGCAGACCTGATGCAGAGTGCATAGGAACTGCTGGCAGCAGTCTTTCGCTCATCACTAGAGTTTGCATCTCTAATGTGTGCAGGCTGTGAGGAAAGCTTTCATGTTAATCAGCCCTGCGAGAGGGGTCAGCAGAATATACAGCAGTTCAGGTACTCTGTCAGCCCTTGAAACCCCTCACAAAAAACAGGTTTCGAGTTTGGGGCTGCTTTGGTTATCTTAGGGAAGATTCATCAGTGTTAAATTCAGATGCAGTATTTGGACACCAGGTTTGTTTTCTATTTTAGTATCTTGCACTGATTTTTCATAACAGGTACATTTGTTCCCTAAGCAGTAACTCTTGCCGCTGACATGCAGCCAGAAGGTTGCTGCAGTCAGTAACAGGAGCGTCCAGCGGGTCCTCTTTGTCTCTGACCTCATTTAAGAGATGTTTCCCCTTTGTTTCCCTTCTTGAGCATTTCAGCTGTGACAGGTGCAGATTTGCCAAAAGGAATGTTAATGGCCTATTTACTGCATCCCAGCTTGTTCTAGTTACTCACAGATCATTTCCTATTCGGAGCCCAGCAGCAGGTTCATTTTCTCTCTCTGCTATTAATTTCTTTACATTTTGGGTAAATGCCACAGGAGCAACACTCCTGCCTCCTGACAAGTCACCGTCTCTGCACATGATAAAAACCCCAACCCAGAGCTGAATCCCAGAAAGGGCAAAGTCCCTCAGAACACACAACTGCATGGAGCCAGCCAAATAGGAATGTGAGCCCTGTGGGGTGAATCAGCACTAAAGATCATTAGAGAAGTGGGTGGATGTGATGAAAAGGCTTTGCTGATGAGCCAAAGACAGCCTCTTCCTTTGCTTCCTCCCTGTGGTAGTTTCTGAGTTCTCATCTTCTGTTTAATATAGTGACACCTGTTAACATTGGATTGATTTCACCATAGCTGTGCAGTATCTTGTTCCGGTTTGTTCTTGCTGGCATGGAAAGAATGAAAGGCAACTTGAAACAGATGCAAGTCCGTGACTGGGTTTAAATGCCCAGGGAGGAAAGTAGTAATGCCATGGGCTGCATGGCTGGGGGTTCCAGCCCAAGGTCATTTAGCTGTTTGTTTCCATTAATAATCCAGCTCCTTACTTACGTCTTCTGCTTCCACTTTGTGACTTTAAGCAATATCTCAAAGGAGGCTTTTTTGTTTTCATTAGCTCAGCAAAGCTACAGAACAAAGGACGTTACATTGTGAGCTGCTAACCTGGGCAGAGGTGTGATAAATCTTGTAAAGCATCTGCTCAAAGCATCTTCTCTGCTTTGAAGAAGGGGAGTAACTGTACAAATTCATCTGTACCACTCCACCTTCCAATACAGTAAAGCAATTGTAGAGAGCTCCTCCCTCAGGAAACAGGTTATTTTAGTCTCCCTGCTGCTGTAGTCAAAAGAAAAAGACCTAATTTCTCACCTGTGACTGTTTCTTGAGGAAAGGACTTCATTTGTGCATAGAGAGAGCAAGTGAAAATGTTTAATAAAGGCCAAGTGTCACTTTGTACTTTCTAGTCCTGCTCTGTGAGGTAGCACCACATGTAAGGATGCTGTGAACATCAATGTGGTGAATTCAGACTGTACCAAATAGCTGATGTAAACTGTCTAGAAACCATTTTGCTACACCATTTACTGCTTTGGCTTTGACCTGCTCCAAGTCCTTGATAGATTTCTGCTTCTTGGTAGCAACCAGCTGTAAGAGTTAATAGGTGGGAAAAGTTCATGGAATTCATCAAAGGCTCCAAAGACACTTTTCCTTCTGCTAACCTAAAAATAGCGAGGCTTTTCAAACCCTAACCAAGCAGGTGCAAATTACAACATCTGGCATGTTTGCTGAATAGGAGCCAGAAAGGATCAAACGAGAAGTTCTGATGGAACAAAAGTAAGAGCATATTTGTATAATGAAGCTGATGTTGCCCAGTACATGGATGGTAGGAAGGAAAACAAACCACGAAAGATGCTGCCTTTAAAACAAGGCCGTAATCTGCTGCTTTGCTGAGATAATACACATATAATTTAAATAGGAACTCATGTACTTTCTTGACTAAGGGAATTTTCCTGAACTAGGCCCTTGATGTCCATTTTTAAACTCCTATTTGCATATACAGGTTGCTTGTAGATCTCTTT
>NW_009919706.1:18959-23823 GCF_000696875.1 Nestor notabilis
CTTGCCCTCTGTTGCGATAGCTTTGTAGAGACAGGACCCCAAGTGCTGCGGGATCACAGCTTGCGTTTATTTGTACTGCCTCTGTTTTCCACAGATGGGGTGGTTATGTTCCAGGAATGTTACAGAGAGAAAATATGACCAGTAATTGATTCTAGAATTAGAATCTTTGGGTTGTTGTTTTTTTGTTTTTTTTTGTTTTTTTTTTTCCCAGTAGGGTTAGTAATATTCAATATGGACTAAGGAGTAGTGACTAATGGGAAGCAAAAGGGAGAAGGATTGAAAATGGAACATCTTGGTATGAAGTGGGCAAGTCTGCTTGTAGCTCTTATCTGACCTTTCCTAAGCAATGTTGTTCTTCAGTTCTTCAAATTACTACAGACTGGGTGAAAAACACCTTGTTCTGAAAATACTCTAACAAAACTCTGTATTTACTTAACTGATTATCAGAGTATTTCCATTTAATTCCTTTTTCTATGGTTAGATCTTATTAGTTACAGTGCTTCCTCAGAAGATGTACTGCTTTGGTTCAGCCCTTCAACCATGACTGCTCTTGAAATTGTGCAAGGAGAAATAAGAACTTCCTTATGGCTTGCAGGAGCTGCGTCTGGGCAGTGTCATCAATAGTTTGGACAGAAGCACTTTGCATTCTCAGACCTGTTTATCTCTCAACTTGCACAAAACCAGTTCTGCTGGATACACAATTTGATTGGGGAGGATCCAGCAGTTAGGAAGAGGTTTCATCTGGATCAAGTTCTTTGAACAGGTCAGGTTTGAGTTTACAGTCCATAAACCAGGAATATCTGCACTGAGAGACATCTGTGCAAAACAGAGATGAGACAAATCAGACCCGCAAGGTTGATGCTTTACAGTGAGAAGATTAATCCGATTAGGCCCTGGCACTGTGTGATTGCTCTGGGTCCAGCAGGCCTCTTTATAACCTTTGCACAAACACAACATTTCTGATCAACTTGTCAAAGTGTTGTAAAAATGTTATTAGCTCTGAGCTGTGCTGTGGGGGTCAGGAATGTCTGCTCCCTTCTGCTCTTGCTGTCGTGCTGGGAATGCAGTTTCCATCCGGTGCTCACAAGGAGCATTTCTTCTGCTGCTTTTATACCTGTTTGGAGTGGAAAAGCTCGTGTAAACCCTGACACACACAAACTACTAATACTTGCTTTTATCTTTTACATATAGAGTCGCTTCTGGCTTCTGCATCATCTCTCAACGCTGTGGTTTGGTTTTAACCTTGTTTCTTCACACATGGCCACCTTCCATTGGGCTGCAGCCAGTCTACCTGACAGGCAGTGTTGCAGAACTAATGAAGTTAGTGTTTCAGCTGCACTTGGTCCTCAGAATATAATAGCATTAAGTTATGTTCGATAGAAGGTGAGTTGTTGTGAGCAGGTAGTGAAAAGAAATGTGATTAAATGGTGCAGAGCTCAGAATCAAATTCTCTGCACTGGAAACTTCATTTGGTTCAGAATGTCTAGGACAAAAGTGGATCCATAATGGGCAATGTGTTGTATTAATACAGTGCTACTTTCACTTCACCTCACTACCACCCCTTGGTTTATCTCACTGAAGGCCACTGATACCTCCACCTGAGACCAAATGTTTCATATAAAACATAATGGCAATTATTGGGCTAAACTTTGCCTATTTTTGCAAGCTTACAGATGCACAAAGCATCAAACTGAGATACTGCTTTGGAAAACCACTGCAGATGTCATGTCACCCGAGGCAGCTACCCGGCAGTTAAATAAGCTTTTCTCCTTTTATTTATAGCACAGGATGTAGTTCTAGTATCAACCATCAGATCCAGCGTGATAACAGTGGAGTGATGAAATCATCACTCCTTGATCGGATGAGGTGTAATGGTCCTGAAAACCCATATGATCAGGAATGCTGATTGTGGGTGTCTTGGTTGATGTGTGTCACTGATAGTGAATCACTCAGCTCCTTGTCAAGTGTTTGAGCAGGATGAGTTTCACTGGCTGGATCCTGCTGTGCTGCTTTGCTGTGTGAGGGATCTCAGTGAGGTGAGGGTGAGGGACGATAGCACTGTGGTATCTGCACTCGGAATCAGCAGCGCTTCTCCACAAAGTGGTTCTGTTGAAATAAAGGGAACTATCTGTGGGAGAAGAGATGAGCATCTCTAAGTGGAGTCAGTTGGAATTGTGTCCTTCTTGCCCTCAGGAAAGGGAATCAATTTTGATGAAACATTTATTCCTTATAGGATGAAATGTATATGAAAGTTGAAACTCTGTATTTGCCAAGGTAAATAGTGTTTTGACTTAGTGGGTTTATGATCCACAGAACCTGTATTCCTGCAGCCATTGAGTGTTTCCTGGGTGGAGCAAAGTGGGGTTTCCTTTATTTTTGCTTGTTTTGTGAAGGTTGAAGGAATTTGGTTTACACTGAAATTCTAAGCAAAGCAGCAGGAAGCACAGATACATGTGTAGCATGGTTAGAAAGTGGGTGGAAATCACAAATTTCCTAGGTCTTGCTCTCATAGTTCCTTGTCATTTGCTTCCATCTCTCCAGCTCTTGTTTTCATGTTGTTTCCCATTTCCTGTTGGCTTTTGGGAATCATTTTAGCATTTTTCTTGAGCTGTTTAATCCTGATTTATGGCAGCTATAAATGAGGAGTCTAATTCAATGTGCTTAAAGCACCATCGCTGATAACACCATTAGGACTCTTGGTAAACTGAAAGCAATATTGAGAAGTAAAATAACAATGAGCTCTTTACTGGTATCTTTCCGACTCCAATCCCCCAGCTGGTAGCAGCAGTAAAGTGCTTAAAACAGGGCAAGTGCTGGACTTGTGCAGTGTTCTGAAGGTGAAGGACTTGCTCTCTGGAGTTGCAGAAGCAAAGGTGGGTGCTTGTATTGGAGGTGGCCCCAGGTTGTGAAAATGAGGTAAGATGAAAAACCTTCTCTACTACAGAAACCCGTAAGGGCACCTACAAGGTTTTCATAATATGGTACATGTGGCACACATTGCACACATGTGGGTCACCCTATGTTGTACACGTTATATGCTACAGTCATTGATTCAAGACAAATTCGTGTACTAAAAACTCTTGAAGATCCCCTTAGTGGGAATTTCACAAATGCTTTTGGAATTTGATGGTTTAAACCCTGCTAAAAGTCAGCAAGATGGAGATTCTTGCATGCCCCTCAGCCTTTGGGATTGAGCCTATTGCTCCTAGTGCAACCACTGCTCTCCAAAAAAGGTATTACTTATTCAATCCTGAGGTCTAACAGGCACCAAATGTGTGTGAACACAAAAAACATCTGCAGCACTTTGCTACTCGGTATATTCCTGTATGTTTCTAACAGTGCTGGGTGAAATCCCCCAACTCCCTTTCACATTAGAACCAGTAATGCTGAATCTTGTAAATATTTTTCCCAAGAATGATTCATCTTGTCCAGAGCATGAGAATATAAAAGCAATATAAATCCTTATTTCCTAAAAGAAAGAATGAAGTCTCTAGCTTTATATCCTTCAGCACTGGTAATAAATACTGTCCTTTTTCTATGAAGTCTTCAGTGCCTGTAGCCTTGGATTATTTGTCTCCTATATGGAGTATCTCAGCATATGCAAATTAAACCCAAGTTTAAATGTTTTCTTTACCTCTTTCTGGTTGTGTTTTCTTTAGACCAGCCTTAAAATAGTCAAGTATTGTAGTTTTTGTGGTATCCTTGTCTGTTTGAGCACTGAATCTCTCCCTGTGTTTCAAGAATACTGTCTGAGGTCAAACTTTCAGCTGGTATAAATCAATGTCCAATTCCAAGGACCTACACAAAGAGTTATGTATAACTTATGGCCTGTTTTAAAACCTTATAGAAGGCTCCACTAGCACATAAAGATCTGTAATATGTGGAAGGCTTTGTATATTTAAATCTAGCTGCCTGCAATTCTGATTCCAAACTCTGCCAGCAGGAAGTGGCTTTTCCATTTTCAGGGAAACTCATGCAGGAAACTGCCTTTTAAAAATTAACCATTCGTGTTCATGTCTACATTGCACCATAAACCCAAATAACCCATTTTCTATGTTAAATATCCCTTTATTATGGAGATTAAATAAGACTTCCCAGTATTTTGAAAGCCACTAGAGGAAGGCTGCCTTTGGGGTGACATTGCAGTGTTAGTAACAGTGATGCTACAGCATCACACAGCAGCTGAATCCTGGAGGTGAAGAATAAGTTAGAAATTGCATGGTGGAATTTTCCCTTGAAAGAGCTGAATTAAAATTGACCCAGGACAACCAGATGAATAGCTTGATGCAAACAAGTAGTGCTGTGGGATCTTTAATGACCTCACATGATGAAGATCATACCCCACATTTCTTGCCGGAAGCTTTATGGTCCATCAAACTATAAAATCATGCTTGGTAATTGATCCAGTGCTGACTCAAAGGTAGAACTGCCATGGGCAGTTTTGCTCATACTGCTTCCTACAGCTTCAGGCTTTCCTGGGAGGGGTGCTGATCTAATACCATTTCTCTTGGATTGCGAGATGTGAGGGCAAAAGAAAAAGGCAAATTGTGGTTTTTGTCTCTAGTCCAGAAGGTACCACACAGGATTTACTGCCCCTGGAAGCCCATCATCCTCTCTCAGTGCTCCAGGCACCTCTGACTCCGTAACCAAATGCCAGTAATTCAGCCTGACCCCTGCTTACATGCTATATTGCAATACACTATTTTTTCATCCCGAAATGAAGGGGAATAGAATTCTCAATCCATAAAACCTGGTAACATCTTAAAATCAGATTTAAAGTTTCTCTTGTTTTATTTCTAGAAAGCCAGAAATCTTCTAAGCTTAAACCCCCAAAAAACCCACACCCCAAACTAACCCCAACTCT
>NW_009919706.1:23854-32644 GCF_000696875.1 Nestor notabilis
ACTTAACTCAGGACCATGGGGCAATGTATGTTGCCACACACAATCCACAGGCAATTCTCACATCTTCCAACCTCCCCAGCGCTGTTTCAGATGAAGACAGAACCACAAAAGGAAGACATGGATCTTAACGCCCATCCACCAGGTTCTGTTACTGCACTCGTATCCACATGCACTGCTTAGTGTGTTTATCATCCTAAGTGTCAAGTAAAAGCCATTATCTGTTCACTGATAATGTGTTCTCTTGACTTTGTGGACAATAATGAAGTGGTATATTCAGTAGATTAATATTTGGGATATACATCAAAAGGCCCCAAAGGAAATGTGTTTATTCATAACTTGGTATACCTGCTGCACAAAATGCTTATAGGCTCTGTCAGACTTTTAATAGTTGTTGATGTGGTTTCTGCAGAGTTGAGAATCCAACACTCAGTGTCAAGGTGTTTAATCTTGTTGGAATACACAGGATGGGACCAGGTAGAATATTCTTGTACATCTTTGGTCTTGTCTTTCAATGAGAGTGGCTTTGCTAGGAGTAAAGACTTTGCTGCTGGATCCTGCCTCTATGTTCTGCTTCCTAGGAAAGGTTTGCAATGGCAATGTCATGAAATAAAACCTTGGACATTCTGGGTCCAAACTCTGCTGCTGGTCTGTCATGCAGCTTGCTCTGCCTCTCCATGCCTCTGCTTTTGTGTCTATAAAATAGGTTATTAAAAAGCTGTGAAACACTTGAGCTCTACAGGACTCTGAATTCTTATTTCACTTCTGCTGCCCCTTTTTGGAAAGGTTTTAACTCTCAATCTCAGCATAAAGCCAGAATCTCCTGCCATTTTCGGACGGTGCTGGTGAGCACTGGATTAGCTGTGTTTACGCTCTCCAGCACTGAACAGACATGCATCAATGTTTGTCAGACTACAGTGAGAATTGATTTCCAGCTTATCAGCATATTGGGAACATTACGTTGAAGTTCTGAAGGCTTTTCTGTAAACCTGAAATCTAATTATCACTTACCTGTATGTTCCAGGGGAAGGTAAACTCAACTGGGGATTCAGCAGACAGCAGGAGGGAGGACACTCTGCTGAAAGTTGTGCTACAGAAAGCACGCAATAAAAGGGATTTTGCTGCATCTCCCAAATGTTCTTTGGTACCTTTTGCTGCTTATGATTTGATGAACCTATCATTTTTACTCTCATTATAAGAGAGCTTGCCAAATGCTTGAAGCCAGAGCCTTGAACGAGATCTCTGTGCTGCTCGCTTACATAATATCAAATATTCTTGCCCAGTAAGAAAGCCTATTAAATATTTAAACCCTGTTCTTTCCTCAAAAGCAGAACAGCAAAGATGATTTTCCATGGAATTTAACATTAAACTCTGGTAATTTGTACAGCTGTGCATATAAATAGTTTGCACATCATCTCCGGAGGCAAAGGTCACTGTGCCTCATCCATTTCAATGCTGTAAGTTACATAGCAACAACCTTCCCATTTCTGTCCCCATCTTATTTATTGAAAGTGACTTAAAAACTGGGCTGAAGTACCATGGGGTTTGGAGAGATGGATGAATGGGAGTTGATTGTAATATTTTTCTTTAATCACTTAATTTTTGTCTCTTCATAGAATAAGCTTGATAATAACAGTCCATCAGCAGTGGAGACTGGGTGGCAGCAAGCATTTACAGGCGAAGAAATGAGAACAGACAACTGCCTGATTTCACTTAATGCAATTTGTTCCGTGAGTGATCTTCAGACTGCTGCTTCATTACCTTATACAAACTTCAACCTGTTTTCCAAGAAGGAAAAGATTCTTCTTTGCAATTAGAATTACCCAATTACACACCGCTCATGGAAACACCATGCATATTTAGCTCCAGCAGATGAAAGCTGACTTTTTAAATGCCAGAGATATATTTCTGCAAATAATAAACACTTGGGAGTTAATATCATGAAAGGAGCTTGTACAAACAAAACACAAGTGTCTCAGGATTAGTTCTTGCTCCCGGTGCTTAAACAAGTCTATAATGTTATTAATTTCAGTGCAAATTCCCTAGGGCAGGGATCTGTTTGGTGAAAAATAAAGACAAGGTTGGTTAAATTCAGGAAGATTGAGGAGGTTGGATTCTTTGCTTCTGAGCTAGGATTGAGTGAAGGAAGATCAGTTCCTCTTTGTCACTGCTGCACACTGCATCCTTTGTGTGGTCTTGGAGGTATTATGGAATAACTCCTGTGCCTTCTCCATTTGCATCTCTGGTCTCCTTTGGCTGTATTTCAAGTAGAAATTACACATTGAACAGTACGTTTCTCCATATTGTTAAACCTCTCCTGCATTCATTTTTACACGGAGCTAATATTTGCCTATTTCCATCTTGTGCATTTTATGTACTTATTTATCATTTCGGTGGAAGTGCACTAATCGACTCCCTGGTAATTCAGATGCTTCCTGCTGTGGATGCAGCAGAGGGAATTGCCTGTTTTTGCTGGCTCTCCAACTTGTTAATTGAGAAGCTATTCAATTATAGGTAATATACTTTTATTGCTAATAAGATATTCTGGTATCAACAACAGCCCAAATCTGACTTGAAATTTGCAGGAATTAGAAGAAACTTGAAACTGCTGCCAAAAAGGCTTCAAAAATGAGCCTTACATAGAAATGCTTGAATCAAGGCCAGCTTCAGAGGAGTGAAAAGTAAATCAATAAAATCCTTATCAGAGCTACCTTACTATTTATTTACTCTCACTCGTGATTGTTTCAAGACAGAAATCTGTGTGAAAGAGAATTTGCTGCAGATGTATCAGGCTGAAAAAGTTGTTCTGAATGCAGATTATCAAACAGGATATCTAAACCATAGTTAATACTGCTCTTTAGTATCTAATTTGCCAAGATTAGATTCTTTTTTATGCATCAGTTCACAAGCTCATCTTGAGCTCTGGTATTAGCTTAAGTTATTGAAGAACATTGCTGGTAAATAAATATCAGTTCTGCTGTTATTAATTTGCAACCCAGCAGTACGTGGGAGCCCCAGTGGAGCCACGGCACCGTGCACAGAGGTGATGTGCAGCTTTCCCTGAAGAGCACTGCTGTGGTGAGCCAAAGAGCTCTGCAGCCATCTCAAGGGTTTAGGATAACTTGGAAGCTGATGTCAAAAAGGGCTGAAGTAAATGATTACTGAGAGCCAAAGCCTCAGGCAGTACACATCAGTGTATCTTCACTGAATTTGAGCTGGTCATGCTGATAGTGACCAGCGGGGGGACAATGACTGTTGTCTCCATTGCAGCTGGACTAAAAAGAGGGGGGAAAAAAGAGAACCCCCAACCCACCTATCCCATTCACTGCTCTGTGATTGACATGACTAGACATACTTGCATGGTATTTTGCAGGTGTGTATTCAAGTTTCTGTCCTGTCTGTGCATTTGCCTTAGAAATATGTGCTTATCTGTCTGCATAAAAAGTAACTCCTGGCTCCTACAGGGGATGAATCCATAGGTTGCCATTTTCTTCTCTCATTACAGGCTTGGGCACAGAGGCTGCAGCTAAATTTTAATGCCCATATGTATTCTCTGAAATATCCCTGGGTACTTTACTATGCTGAGCTTTCATCATTTCCTATGTTGATTGGGATGGCCATTCCACCCTGCTCTGCCTCTCACTGGAGCTGTAAAACAGTGAAATGAGTCAAATGACTCCAGCAAGTCACAATACAGAATACCCAAAAGGTCAGTGGGGCTCTGTCTCCTCTGTTACAGCTTGTGCAGTGTGAGACACCTGAAGTATTCAAATAGCACCTGTACTGATGTGTGCTGTGGTTTAGCTAAACAACAAGGTGAGAAATGGTATAAACCTGTCCTTAACGTGTTTTATTTGGGATCTGAACCTTCCAAGAGGCTAAAAAAAATCTCATGTTAATGTCCGGTGTCACATTAGTGGTGGAAACAAGAGAACTGGACTCTTTTTTCAGCAGCTTACATGGATAGCTGTCTTACAGACAATAAAACCCAGCCCTAGTGACAGATTCAAAGAGCAACTGTAGTCTGTTTCCCTTCCAGGGATCATATGAGTTCTTAACTTTCAGCAAACCTTTGCCGTTCACAGTTAAATCGAATTTACTCTCGAGTGCATCTGGTGAAAGAACCTCAGCAGCTTCCCATGGGAGACTATTCCATGAACTTAATGAACTCATCTTCTAGAAATCTCTGCTAAATCGGGTGCCAGTTCCCCAAAAGGGCAAGCATGTTAAGGTATCATTTCAGGACCTTAGAAGTGTATTTTGCTTCACCTAAATCTGACCTATGGATCTTTCTGGAAAAAAATGGAACAATAGTCAGTGTTCAGCAGCAGACTCTGAACTGGCCTCCTTGGAAATGATTCACATGGTGAGAGGGAAGAAATGAGGATTAATCCACAGAGTCTATGTGTACCGCTTCCTCCCTCCCTCCTAAAATAGGCTTCTATTTTTCTTCCGGTGACTCCAGAAGGGCAGGATTCACAACTGAGTAGTAAATCAATACAATCAGACTTGGTTATTTCTATTTCCACCTAAGCAAGTTCGTGCTCTGTTGGTTGATTTCAAATGCCAGTGTATTATCTATTTGTGTCTCTTCATTTTTCCCCCCCGAGGCAAAAGATGTTCACAGCAACAACAAAAGGAAAGAGAAGTATGAAAAGATTAGTTTGATCAAAGGAATATCATGTCACACCAGAAGATTGATTTTCCTTTCCTCCTGGACTGCCATGCCCCTTCCCTCCGTGCTGGCTGCAAGGCAGTAGCAGAGATCTCTTCCTCGTGTCTCACCATGCCTTGCATGTGTGTCTTTTGATTATGACTTGGCTCCTTCTAATATCACACAAACAAGGCTCTGTCATGTCCCGGTTGCTGACCTGTTCGTTGTGTGATGTGCAGGAAGGCCAGTTGTTCAGCTGTCACGCTTGCCTGGCAGGTAGGAGTCTTGGGACAGAACACTCAGTTACCTCTCTGCTGTCTTGTATTGTTAAGTAAGAGCAGCAGAAAAGACTAGAAATGAGAATCTTAATGTTTAAAGGCAAACCAGTGCAAGGCTGGATGAGACTTGCTTACACTACCCCTGATTCTTAACGTATGATTAGCTCCTGCTGTGCCCCAGAGTGCAGGCTGGAGTTTTGATGGACAGGGAGGAACATAAAGCAATAATATATTAACACTTGGTATCAAATCACCTTTTGTTTAATGGGGATAAGGAAACAATCCAATTTTAATAATGCCATATCACTCTGCCTAAATGAAATGGGAACAGGAGATGGGAGGCTGGTGAACAGTGCTGCCTGCCAGCAGGAAAACAGGTTTTAATCCTATAAATCACAAAAGGAAATTGCTAAGGCTATAGCTCATACAATTAAGTCAATTTAAGCCTGACTATTAGGGGGGAAGAAAGATTACTTATGAACTGGCATTTCAGTATGGAGTTTTGTGATAGTGTTGGATTCACGCAGACAAGTTCAGTCTTCAGAGCTTTTGTATCCAGGGCTGCTGGAAGCAACCATAGTTCCGTGAAAGTACAATGCTAACTTTAACCAAGGGATATTTTCCTCCAGTATTGCCATAGGGAGCTGAATGGCTAGAATGGATCTGCCTGTAGAACAGGGTGAGTAATGGGAAACTAATTCTGTCTATTGACCAGCAGGTGCTTGGAGCCATATTGATGAGAGCCTGGAGCAGGGGCTATGGCATGAGGCAAAGAGTGGGCTTGGAGAGTGTGTGTTTTGCCAAACTCTGGCCATGGAGCTACAGAGTGTGGAGATAAGGGCTTAGATCTTCCTAGAGGATGGTGGTGTGATTTTTAAAGCAGGGCTGGCCAATGTGTTACCAGAAAACCTTTATTTCTCTTTCTTTCATATCCATCTGTTTTCTGCTGTTCCAGTCTGTTGCCATAACTGGGATCTGGACTTCATGATCCCTGAGTAGTCTCGCTCTGAGAAAACTTTGCTAACAAGGGAGGACAACATTAAAATAGAAGTTGCAGCTATTTAGGAGCTACCTCTGCATTATCCTCCACAGCTTGAACACCTCCAGGATAACAGACAAATCTTCAATCTTTAGAAACACACATTCTCTATAGCAATATGGCATTATCAAAGTGGTAACATGGTACAGGAGGGAATTCTTTTGTTGTTTAGGCGGCTGGATAATAACCAGGCATCCTTACTTAAAAGGGGGGGGGTGGAAGGAGAAAGAATAAATTGTATAGGTGATTTTAACAGATTGATTTTATCAGCCCTCCACTGGTGCTTTGATAGCTCTCTGAGTAGCTGCACTATAGGGAACATTGCAAAGAGATTGAGTAGCAACAGTTTGGTTTCCTTGAGCAATCAAATGAAAGGTCTGAAATGACCTGATATAAAAAACCCCAGTAGATGCAAACATGAAAACGTTTGTTAAATTGTTGTTGCAAAGATTAGAAAAGTTGAAAGAAGAAGTTTTTTCAAATTGCAATCTTTTTGTTGTTCTGTCATGATAAGCCACGAGAAGTAAAATGAAACAGCAGATGCAGACCCTTTTGTGATGCAGATGGTGGAATCTGGGACTAAATAGGAATAAACAGCACTTGTTAAAAGAGCCTTTTGCTGCTTCACTGCAGTCTATTCTGAACAAATAATACAAGATGTACCAATATTTTGTACACTCCTGTGAAACTTTTAAAGCATTTTACAGTGTAGGAGTAGCATTACCTGTGTAGTGATGATGGGGAAGCTCAGAAAGACATCCCAAAACTGCTTAATAACATCTTTTTCACCTGTTAAGAGCAAAGGCAGCTCTTGGCATCTCTTGCTTGTGAAATGGCATTAGACTGGTCCAAAGATGCCAACCTACATGATAAAATGGGAAAGAAACAGGTAAAACCTTGGTCAGTTCTCCTTACTGATCAGGATTTACAGTATATTTCATTGTGATCCCCATTGTTATTCTTGCATGACTTCTACTCTTATTTCTAGCTTCAATACACAAGGATGATGAACCTAGTTAAGGAGTGCCCTAAACTGGATCTGTGTAAGCATTATAAAGCTTAGTGCAGATCTTTTACTGTATTGTCTGATTTATTACTGAGATAAATTTTCCTTTAGGAGGGACTACACCCTGAGTTTACTTAAACTGGTTTAAGTTAAATGCATGTGATTTACTTTTTCATCAAAACTGCAAGGCTGAGCTCTGAGTAATAGGAATTTGGTAGTAAAAGATGTATCCTGGGCTGTACAAGCACTGTCTGACACACTGTGCCATTTCGTAGGCAAGCAGTTAGGATGGATGCTGGATTTCTTCAGGAATCCTCAGTTATTTCTGTCTAGCATTGTTTAGTGGTGTTAGGTTTCTAGTTCACTTCCAAATAAACCCCATCTCTGGATTTAGAAATTTATGTCATCTCAAGTGAATGAGGCTTCCAGAACATTTGGGACTCCCAGAAGTTTTGAGTTTATTGCCCCCCAGTGTCAGGATCTGTCCATACAACTGGTGGAGAGTCCATGTGTCACAGGAGTAAATAGCCCGAAGTAGGGGAACAACAAATGCAGGTAGAAATCATGATACCTGATAATGTCTCCATTAGACCATAAATGAACTGGCAGAATGTACAGATTTCCTAATGAGGGTTCAGGAGGTTGTAATTACTGTGGTACCCATCCGCCCGCTTGACACCAAGGTATGGATTGCAACAGTAGTAACTCGGAAGCAGCATTTCAGGTTACAGATTTCCAGTGAGGAACAAGTCAGCAGTCCCCTAGAGGGTATCTATTGCTTCTGCTGGCTCAACACTTAGTTACCCTTTAGCAGGCAGTCTACCAAAGCTTGTACTACTTGTCTCTCACTGTGAAGAGCAGCATTCATCAGCATCATTGAAATGAATATTAACCTTAAAGAGTATCTTGTTTTTCCTTTAAGTTAGCATAAAATTATTGAAAATTACATTTTTAAGCTACATTTTTTTACAGATAAATCTCTTTTGCATCCAATTACAAATAATAACTAATATTCTATGGAGCCCTTTGATAACAGCTCCTGTTAGGTCTGAAGAGCAGTCAGGCAAAAAGTACTTTGTAATAAGGTCACAAATGCTGTAAATTACTGGGTTCTCATCCTTGCATACATCTCATAGTGGGCCAAGAGGGTTTCACTTCATTAAATGTGAGAAGTCACAACTCATACTAAATCACACCACAGCATCTGAATCATTAAATAGAGAACGTAAGAAATGAAGATGTGCTTCTCCTTTCTTGTTAATCTCTTCTTTGCTCTCAGCATGTGTTCCTCAGACTTGGGTGTGCAGGTTTCAAGGTAACACCCTGAACTTGCAGGAATATGGGTAAACATCTCCTGACTTAGCTGGAAAAAGCAGGAGCCAAAGCAATCTTCGTGAGCACTCTGATCTTATGGCTTCCCCTGATGTTGCCTTTGTTATAACAACTCATTCTGTAGGTAACTCTTATTTGGAGAACACAACCCTTTGCCAGCAGACCACCCACCAGCTTGTATTTTGGATTATTCTTACATGGTGTGTGTCTCTGTGTAACCATCATGTTGGTGAGGCCCTGGCACAGATTGCCCAAAGAAGTGGTAAATGCCCCATCCCTGGCAATCATCGAATGGTTACGGTTGGAAAGGACTTTAAGATCATTTAGATTCATGTTCCTGCCATGGGCAGGGACACCTTGCACTAACTGTACTTTCATGCACTGGGCTGGGAGCGTGATGACCGAGGCTTTGCCAGTGCTGGCAGAGTCACTGCCCAGGTTGGCAGCACAGACACAGGACTCTGGGACCTGCCGGGCACCCCAT
>NW_009919707.1:0-9949 GCF_000696875.1 Nestor notabilis
CCCCCAAGTCTAAAGAAACTACCTTTAGTTATAATTCTCTTTACTTTTCTTGAAGCTATAATGAAGTATAGATTCTAGATCTGGAAAATGTGGAGTTAAAAGGGAGATGTTTTTTTCTGTGTTTCAATGTATGACCAAGCCTCTTCTGGGGGGTGGTGGTAATATTTATATGTATAAAATTTTCATATGGTTTCAGTTTGTCCTTAAACTCTAATCTCAAAGTAAATTATTTTTGGAGCACATATGATTGTTCTGTTCCTTTGCTTTAGGTCCTTAATTTCTAGATACTAAATTTTGGTTGATTCTGTAGCGTATAGTTGCTGTAAGACTAATGTTGTTCTACATAGTGTATAAATAGAAGCACTGGCTATGCAGATTTAAAAGACATTCATAATATTGAAATGAATGTTAAATTTTGCCATCTTTTCATCTGATTCCATAGATCTTTATTTGGACTCCTACATGAGTAAGGACTGTTGGAGTAGACCCAATATATAACATACACAAAATTACAGTGTGCTATTAATCATAATTTTGTTTCTCACTAGCTTTAATTACAGTCATTTTACTGTAGTGGCATATTCATAATTGCATAACCCAAGAAGGTTAGTGAAAATCTTTAAAAATCTGTGGGAGTGCCTCTGGTTTTGGATGTCCATTTTGATTTACAGTATGGTGCAGTGTTTAGAAAGCACTTAATATCCTTCAGACTTAATTTTGCCTCTTTGTACATGAGCGTTACAACGGACTGCATGCTTTTTTAATGAAACCTCTGCCTCATTGTTGCTGTGGTCCAGAAACCCTGGCTATCAGTGGAGAGCCCTCCTCAGTCAACTGGAAGCAGCATGATTTTGTGTGATGTTTCCTAGCATTTGAGAGTATGCTTGGCAAACTTAAATACATTTGCCATATATATCTTTGTGTAAAAATAAGACTCTTTCACATTCTTTCATATTTCATGATCGGTGTAAAGATCATTGAGTAGATTACCAATTTTAACATCAACTTACGTTAGCTCCAAATGTGAGTTTTGAGAAATAAGGTTTGCTTGAGTATGTTATACCATGAGTAAAGCTAGGTGTTTTGTTTTATTTAACACTTCTGCTTCTGAACCATATCTTAATTACATTTTCTTTTCTGTATGGCTCAAATTCATACTATGTTCAATTTTCCATTATTGCATCATGCAATCCCGTAAGTTGAAGGCAACTCTCTAGTTTGGGACAGAAATATAGTTATTTGTTTAAGGATGATAACTGCAAAAAAATAAAACTATTTCAGAGCATGAATACTTGTGTTTAGTCAGGTTTGAGAGCCTTGCAAATAGCTACTGTGTAGACTTTCACAAGGGCAGAGCAATCTTGATACTTTGCATGACAATATTAAGTGCTGCACTGTGACTCAGCCCATAGCCAGATGTAGGTACTTTGGATGGGTATTTCCAGATAGATAGTCAACCATTCTTGTTTTTGCGTCTGTCATTGCAGACAGTGCATGACATACTTAAATGACAAAGCTTGCTCAAATGGACAAAAATACTTCAAATTATGTGCCTGCAATATGCAAGGAGAGTGCTTGGCACTTAGACTTATGCTGACTAAGGCTATGGTTCCAGTGGTTGATAATTGTAGTAAAATTCATACTTTTCTAATTTTGTTAATAAACAGCATGTTGATTAAACTACTTTGGGTCAGCTTATAACAGAGTTCTTGATATTAACAACCTTTTTCTAATCACTACTGAGTTCCATTATTGAAAAATGAATTATCAATAAAGTGGTTTTCAGTCCTTTTCTTGTAGAGAAATATTAATACCTACTATATTGTCTTGTTTGAATTTCCAAGACTGTATGGAGTTGTAAGGAGAATTCCATGGCAAAGTAGAGCACTCGCATTTCATATCAGTATGCCTTTAAATGCATGAGGATTTTTTTTTTTTGTTAAAATACAGGTTCTTATAATCCTATTTTCCTAAATTATTGCCACCTAGCTATGGGATTATATGTAGATAGTAATTCCAGGAAATGTAATATTAATCTCACTTTTGAATTTTAGTTCAAAAGTACTGACAGAGTGAGCTACTGACATTTCTATTTGAGTTCACTTCAACAAGGCATTTTCTCTAGAATGGTTTGGAAGAGTATCATGATGGCAGATTTCATTATAGCAAAACTGATGAAGAGAGAATCTGAGATCCCTGTCATTAAAGTATTTCATAATGAAAACTGTGTTTTACACTAAAAACCTGAACACAACTTGCAACTATTTAAAGAGAAGTGCTACAACATCAGGAGGAGAGCTAAGTCACTATTAACTAAGACTATAATATTAAGTAAGGAGGTTGGGATTATTATTTTGTTTCAAATTGAAGTTAACTAGTACTTTTAATTACTTTCTGTATTGGATGGACCAATGTATAGAAGGTTTGTGTTGTAAACTTGAGAAAGACAACAGTAGACAGTATTATGGTCACATGCTTTTCCACCTGATCTCTTAGAGTGTTTGGGATTTTTTAATTATTTGTTTATGGTAACTTCTATTTTTTAACAACACAGTATAGAATTCCCGGTGACTGACTTTTACTACTTTTCTAGGAGAGTATCTTCTCCTGTTTGCTTAAAGTCTCTTGACATCCTACTTCACTTGAGAGAACAACTGGACTTTGCAAGGTTGTTCTTTGTTCTTTGGGTTTTTTGTCCCCATCTCTTCAAAACCAGGGGAATGACACATGGAATTTTCTGAGCATTCAGAAACTTTTCAGTTAAGTCTGAAACCTGAACAAGTGGAATTGCTGTGACAAGAACAGATGTGTTTGGTTTTCCTGTCTTGAACAGTCTCCACAACAGCAGCCAGTTTGGCCCTAGTGCAATCAGTTTATTTGAGACTTGCATGGTAATCTTTTTTGCAGAAGAAACATTCAACACAGCATCTGAGCAGAGGTAACTCGGATTCACTGAGCTGCCAAATGGAAGCAATTTCAGTAGTTTTCTTTATGATGTAAAGAGAAAACTGTTTCTGAAGTCATACGATTTAACTGTTGCGAACACTTTGTCTTAACCAGTCTTACTCTGTGTAACTACTGTTTTCACTCAAAATTTACTTGAATATGTTGGAAATATCTTTAGGTGAGCAAGAGAAGGCAAAGTATGTTTTATTTATAGCTACATTCATTGGAACTATGTGGACAGTACAGATCTCATTAATGTATAGACTTGTTACCTAATTATTGCAATGTGTGAACAGAGGTATGTGGGGAGGTATTTTGTCTTACTTGCTTATTACTGGAATGAGTTTACTGTCTTGTCAGAAGTTGTAATTTTAAAAGAATTTTAAAGTTTTCACATATATAATCAATGTCTTCCAACATTTAACAAAATTGATTGAGACAATTTTTTAGCTTTTCTTTTCAAAATACTCTCATATATTCTACTCAAATTTATTTTTTATTTTGGAGATATTATAGGGCTTAGCAATATTCTCTGATAGGGATAAGGACTGCTACTGAAGGCAGCATTACATTTCTAATAGAAAAATAAACTTTACAGGCTGTATGTTCTAGGTTAATATAAGTGACCCAAATAAACACCAGCTTCTTACAGTTTCTAGTAGAAAATCATATACGAAAAACTATTAAAATCTAACCCACTTCACTTTTCAAGTAATTTTAAAAAATGAGATGCAATATCAACAACTTCTTAAAATTTATGTTCGTGTTTTGGCCTCCTTTTGCTTCATCTCAGTAGTGTGAAACAACTAAATACAGTTAAATCATTGTACTGGGATGTCCTGAAGCTGCTTAAGATAACTATAATCCACTCCCAAACTGACAATTCTTAATATATCAGCAATGAGTAACTGAGTATCATTTAAAATGTCTTACGGGCAAAAAATATAAAGGTGGAGTTGTCTACCTGAACCTCCTGAAGCATCAGCTGGATTTAATGAAAGAATCATGTGACAAATGGGGAACTATAGGAGATAATCAGTTTTATGTTGCAGATAAGCATAGTAGAGTAGAATTGAGTTTTTTTGAATACCTAGTTTATTCTTATTACATTTAGTTTTCATCACGAGTGTATGTACATCAGAAATTTAACCCGTGTTGCACTCAAGTAGTTAAATTCCTAGGCCTGGACTGTGGTTCTACATACTGTGCCCAGAAGCCCTCTTTATTTCTATAATAAAACTTAGAAAAGTCAGACATTTGTGCTGCAGCTTTTGAATCTTGAATCCAAACACCATTTCAAGTGTCCAACTACAGGTAGCTTTTGTCTTTTTTATCTTTTTTTTTTTTTCTTTTATATCCAGATAGCTGTTGAAAACACCACGGGTAAGTTACTCAGTGCTGGCAATGTACCAAGCAAGATACAGATGTCATGCTTCTCACATACTGCTGACAATGAATTCAGAGCTGTGTGCAGCTGTGAGTGACCTAAGCTATGGCTATTGATAAATGGAAAGGCTTCTGGTAGGCAAGGTAACAGAAAGTTCTTTGCTTGCTGAGCAGGTCAGCTGCTCTTGCTCACAAACAAGTGTTCCGTGGGGAAAATAATTCAATTCATATAATCATCACTGGCTCAGGAGTGGAAATAAAAGAAGAAAACAAAGAGGAGATGAAAGTTAGAATTTGGACGGATTGACAGGAGTTTGGGTGGCTTGCTAACATCCACTAAGCATTGATGGCACTTGTACATTAGTCTTCTGCTTTATTCATAGTTCTATTAATTTTTGAAGAACTACTAATATATTTCATTTAGAGCAGTGAAATGTGCTGTCATATTCACTCTGAATACATTTCTGGTATTTTTTAGGTTTAACCTTGATCTGCATGTTTATCACATATGGGTATAAATTTGGAAGTCGTGAAGTTATTGTCTAAGGTAGCTGAAAATGGCTCAAGAGTTTGTGAAACACCTTTGATCATAAGAAATGCTGCTTGCCTACTCTAGAAGAAAAATTTTAGAGAAGGTGTAGAAAGAGAAGGACAAAGAGGGAAACTTGATGTATAAGGGCAAAGCAGTCCAAGCAAAGGCTACTGAAGTGTCTGACAGCAGAATGAAATGGATGAAACCCTGGAGAGTTCCCACCACACGATTTTGAAGTCTGGGGCACATAGAGACAATCTTTTGGATTTTATTCTGCTGCACAGAATCCAGATGTTTCTTGAATCTTTTGAGGTTGCCTCCTTGATTTTGACTTTTTACTTGAAGATCTTCATACGAACTAAATACCAGGCCATATTTCTCAGCAAAAAATCTGTAGTTCGTTCAGATGGGCTTTTCATTTGATCATCTATGTCAGATGTAACTATTAATGTCTTTCCCTCATGGGCATTTTCAATAGGGCAAACATCGTCATGGACATTAAGGAAACCACAACAAATGTTGTTAAACTGCAGAAAGTGATAGAATAATTGAGTGGCTGGCACTCTTTCTGATGATATAGTACTTAGATATTATTCCTAACAATTGTCAAAAAAGCTAGTGGTGTCATGATACTATACCCATCAGCTTATGCGGCAAGTCTTGAACAAATTTTGTCAGCAGACTTTGACCAGCAGTCGGTAGATACACAGTAAAGCTGAAATCTGAGAGCTAGGATGTGCTAAGAAAGCTAAAAGCAACAGAGAATTCTGCGCCCTTGTATGCTGTGAAACCATCAGGATATGGGAACTCTTACCCTTGCACTGAAACAAGATAGAAATCACTGCTTCATGCATGCCATCTTTTGTCAAGTGGCTGCATCTCTTAGTTCATGTTTGGTTTTCTCAGCCTAGATAGCTTCTAGACTAGGCAAGAATAAAGAGACGTTAATCCACTGCTCCTGAAAGGCGGATGATGCCTGAACTGAAATTTGGAGATTGAAGAACTTCTGGTTCTGAAACAGCTCTAGGTTGGTCAATAAGAGTGACTTGACTCTCATTTCACTGGGATCTTATTTAACTTACTTTCACCCATTTCAGTGGCATGTGTCTTTTACTTTTCTGCCATTTTCCCCTCTCTAAATGCTTATGATGAACTGGAAAATAATTCATATTTTTTATTCTGAATATCTGTGCAAGATCTGTACAAGTAACTGAGAAGACAGACGTTTGCTTACTTAGACTCAAAGAGATAAACTGTACTGGTGACTGGCGGAAATAGTAACAAAAATCAAGCAGTTCAGACAACTGAGAATGGACCTTCAAATGAATTAACAGAAGAAAAATATGGAGACATTGCTTGGAGATGTTAACTTCCAGATCTGTGCTGTTTAACCTTTGCTTTACTGAGGCTAAGGTGAAGCACTAAAGGAACAAAGATCCCAATCTACTTGATTGCACACCTGTAGGTAGAGATGGGAGATGGTTGCAGCTTGACCCCTAGAGAGTAGGTTAGGAAGTGACTAAAGGTCACAGACACAGTAGAAAATAGCACTGTAGTCAGAACTATTGTAGGCATTGCATAATGGGATATAGAGAAAAAGCACACTTAAAAAATATGTATGTGTGTGTGTGCATATGAGAGTCCACACATCCAGGAGCTTTATTTCATAAAGTAGCTCTCTTGACCTTAGCTGTTTAATTTGGAATAGTAGAGCTCAAAATTTAAAGCAACATAACTATCTTCCCTCTACTCTATTACTCTTCAGTGTTCCTGAAGAGTCTAACGTATAAAACCAACCCTCAAACCAAATAAACTAAACAAGAATGAATGAAAGTAACTGAAACAAATACTGTCCAGAATATTTCCCCTTAGAAATTATTATAGCCACCTTATTCTGACTGCAGCTGTGCATCTAGCAAGAAGTTTTCCAGCACAAAGAAAATGCTTGGAACTTTAATGAAATGCCTGCTAAGTAAGTGTTTTAATAACATTTTACATTTCATTTACTTACTGACAAACTGAACATGGGCATGAGGAACAAAATTAATAAAATACTGCTTTCTTTCCAAATTGTGGTAAAATATGTTCATATTGAAAAACAAACTAACAAAACAAATCTGAACCCCTAAAATTTCTACTTTTTAACAAAAATAAAAGGAGGTCTGCTTTTGGAAAAAAATGATGCATCTGTACTTTCTTTAGTTTGGCATAAGAGTGACCATCCAGACTGGGAAAACTCTACTTCTTTCTAAAGGTATTTCAGCATCCAACTTGCAATCTTCAGTTTCACTGTATATTCTCATAATTAGGTTTTCGTTTATACTCTGAAATTGTTTTTTGCTTAGCCGATCTTGAAGATTTTCCACTTTGTATAAATAAATCTGCTTTCATTTAGCTTCCCTTTTCAGTCAGTAAAATCACTACGTTATGTAATTATGACCTCAGAGCTCTGCCTGAAACCTCTTTAAAAAACCTGTCACACTCCAAAGGCGCCAGAGAAAACCACCCACTTGCTGGGTGTTTGCACAGCAATGCTGATTCTTTATCTGCATTTGGCTGCCATTCAGGAAGTTATGATTTGAGGAATTTGAACTCTTACAGCCTCATGAATCATATAGAGAAGTGATTGAGGTGGATAAGCTCATTCATAGAGGCTTCTTCTGCATTCAGCTGAGTTGAAACACCATACCTAAGAGTTTACTTTTTCAGATAAATAGCTTAGCTGGTGTGCAGCCAAGAACCATGACCTTCTATAGAACATACAACCATGGGATTTTTTATTAACCCTGAAATACTGTATTTGGTATTTGAATTATTTCTCATGTCTTAAAAACAAGATCTCACAGTTAAAGGGATTTATGCTCTATTTGGTAGTCTGCTTTTGCTGTTACATTAAATAGCTGAAGTTAGGAATCTAATTCATGCCTAAGTACTGAAAAGGTGAACTATTTATAGGGCTGTAGACTGCATATGTCTCCCACTAAAGTTGCTAGGGAACTGTTAGTGTTCAATACCTAAACTTGTTTCCAGCTGCTTGATTCCCAGAAGATATCTTTGGACGTGTACCTTCTTACAGACATAACCTGAGATAACTTGGTTGTTTGTATTGCTGTGATTGTAAAATAAATCAGTAAAAATGAAGTCTTTTGGGTTTAGTTACCTTCATCAATACTAATTAAATCATGGTTTGGGGTTTGTTTTTTTTTTTTTTTGTTTCTTTGTTTTGGTTTGTTTTTTTGTTCAGAGGCTTGTTAAGTTTTAACAGTTCTTTTGCTGATTATTCTGAAGATAGGTATTTCCCTGCATTCAGCTATCTAGTTAGGACATTATATATGTGAGTCTGCTTTTCAAGATGAACTAAATAGTTGGGTGTGTAGCAGAATAAGTGCACATACACTGGCTAATATTTAGAGTTTCTGTTATATTTTTTTTTTCTTCTTTTAGACCAATCTCTTGACTTGAATGGCAACTTGACATTCAGATAATTTTTAAAATTAAGTAAAAATTTCCTTTTGGCAAACATTTTTTGCATATTTAGAGTATAAAGAGGAGAAAGATATTTAAAATTATTTTTGCTCTGAAAGTTGTTTCAGTGCTCTCTCAATAAAAAAGAGGCATTTCAGAGACCACTGAAACAAATTTGACCCTGGAAGTATTTCACAATAAGAATTTGCTATGGACTGCTAGTAGAATCATAGAATCATATAATGGTTAGGGTTGGAAAGGACCTTAAGATCATCTAGTTCCAACCCCCCTGCCATGGGCAGGGACACCTCGCACTAAACTATGTCACTCAAGGCTCTGTCAACCTGACCTTGAACACCATCAGGGATGGAGCATTCACAACTTCCTTGGGCAACCCATTCCAGTGCCTTACCACTCTCACTGTAAAGAACTTCTTCCTTATATCTAATCTAAACTTCCCCTGTTTAAGTTTGAAGCTCCTCAGTCAAACTCCCAACCTGCTGCTGCCTCCAGCATGGGTCATGCCAAGCACGCGCCAGGCGCTTGGTGCCAGAAGCAAGAACCCCCCTTGGGGCTTGTGCCCACTCCCCCTCCCCGGGTAAGTGAAAAAACGATCAGATGAGATGAAATCTTAAAAAGCTAGAAAGTTAGAAATGCAGTTTTCTTCCTACTTGGCAACAAAGTGGTGTTTAAGTAATGCAGTTTATCACCTTCTTTCATATTTCTGCTTGACCTTCGTATAATTGCTGAGCTGCCTATCAGTTACAGAAACATGTATTCAGGGATATCTGTGATGACTAACATGACATTAAGAGCAGACAAACGAGTTTCCACAGGTTGAACTAAACTAACACCTATAGTAAACCTAAAATACTATATTGATTTGCGGGACATGGTTAGAATGGTATAGATTTAACACTGTGGGTTAAAAGAGAGTGGTTCTTCTTAGTAAGTGTGAACAGTCAAATCAATATTGTACATCCTGTTATGCATAATTTGGAATAAGATAAAATTCAGCAATTATAATTTCAGAGTATTTCTAAAGGGAAGGAAGGGCAGCAGGCTGGAATCTCTGCACAGCAATCTGTGCAGGTTTCATTTGTCTTTCAGAATTCCCAAGTGACGGCTTTGAAACCGTCTGCCAAAACCTAGCCACTAGGGTGCAGATATGCAGCACAAACCACAGTGGGGAATACATGTAAACATGTGTCACCGCTTCAAAAGGCATTTTTTTCTTTAAATGCTACTAACATTTTGACAGTATTTAAATTGCTGAAAGTATTTATCAGTTCTCAGAATCAAAACCTTTCAATAAGTAAGTTCTCTGTAAATTAATATTTGAATAGGTTCCTATTGTAGAAAACCTATAGATTTCTATTGCATCCTGTGTTTCTTAAATACAGTTTCTAGATACATCTTATTAATGTAATGATACTGAAAAATCTTCTAAGGCACCTGGAATTAAAGCAAAGGCAGGAAAGGTCAAGTGTATTGCATGTGACCTTGTAGTTAAAACTGTAGTGTTACAACTGTAGTGTTTCAAATTCCTGCTTTAAACAGGACTGCTGTATATAACAACATGAGGAAGAGGATGCTATTGCAGTCTTACTAGTAAAAGCA
>NW_009919707.1:9960-14755 GCF_000696875.1 Nestor notabilis
GAGAATTTGTAAAATGGTCTTTGCAAGTAAGACATGATAACTAGCAAACATCCAGCTTACAGGCACAATTTTGGTCTGAATCACTGTTTCATACTTACAACTTCTACTTTTTTGCTCATTTGCACTAAACCAAAAGTACTTTCTTTACTGTATTATTTTTAAGATGGGGGCTTTTTGTTTCCTGATAACATTGATTCTGCAGAAAATAAAGTTAGACAGCCATTTTGTGCTTTGACAAGCTCACAGGTAACAAACACATTTTTGTCATTTTTAATATTTTTAGAAGCAATAAACAGTCATTGGTGTCCAGCACTAATTTTTTCTTGTAAGAAGGAGGGCAACATTTCAGTTATAAATAGTTGGATTGGCTTGCACTGTGGTTGTGAAATAACATGTCTGGCCTAGAGATAAGAGTACATATGTTCCTCAAGTACTAATGCTTTCCATCAGACTAACATTGTCTTTTGCAGTACATTATCCAAATGGTTTCATCTACTTTTTCATCCTGCAACACATTGGTTGCTATTGTAATGCATTGTTATTCCTTCTTTTTCAAACTGTTTTCGTTGTTACAGACCATGTTTGCTGTAGTGCACTTTCCAGCTCTGGTTCATGCACTCTGAACCCAGAAAGATCCATGTCTGCTGTTCCATAGACAGCCTGCCTTGACTGGACCTCGGTGCCATGCAGTCCTGCATTTTCTCCTCATGTGCTTTCTGTGAGGCTTTCTGCCACCTTATCTTGTTGTCATCTTAATGACACATGCAGTATTTGAAGAATTTTGTAACTTACAGAGACAATGCACTTCAGATGGCTAAAAAAATACCCTACAAAGCCAAGGCATCCCTTTACATACAGTTTACCCATGATGTCTTTAAGTCTTACAGATCTGGGGACATATTTTATTTTTCCTTCAACATATTTGCTATTTATTTGTTCCTTGACTGGTCTGCTTAGAAAAGCTACCTACCTCTTCATTTCCCTTCCTGTGTCCTTGCAAACAGTCATCCAAAGTTCTTTTCAGACTCAGACCTAACAGTAACGTCTGTTGATGTCTGTTGTTTTTGGGGGTTTGTGTTGTTTCGGTTTTTCTTTTTCTTTTCTCTTTTCAGGGATTCTGTTCATTCCAAATCCTGCTCAAAGATTGAAAGAACCCCTTTTAACATAGGTTTGTGCATATTTGGACTGTCAAAACAACTACCCAGCTGAAAATTTCTTTTCAAATAACCAGGCATACAGCATAAGCATTGTATCAGCTGGTGCCAAGAGAAAGATGTTTTGGTAGCCAAATGAGAGAAATGCCCATTAATGCCTATGCAATTGCTGAATAATGGAATTAATGGAGTGATTAAGGGTTTAGGATGGGGTGCTGTGTTGTGCAGCCTTTGAGTATATGCTTTGATTGTATGTCTGTGTTCCCTTGTAGTTGGAGAGAAAATTGGAGTTTATGATTTTTATCTCCATTGGTTCTTCCAGCTGAATCAGTGATGTTGCAGTTAGTTCAGTGTGAGGACATAGAATAAATAAGCTGAAGCTACCCCCAAAAATAAGCTATTGTAAGTCTTCTTTAGGCAGTGAAAAAGATCAAAATTACAATCTAGACCTATAATAGTAAAGTCTGGAAAAGTCATATAAAGGGTATACAAAAAATGTAATGTATAAACTGACCCTTAACTATTACAACACTGAAGAATACTCCATACAGAAGTCACATACAGAATACTTCATACAGAACACGTACTTCATACAGAAAGTCACATAATTCTTTCACTACTAATCAGGTTCTGAGACTGAATGAAAAACCAGGTTGTTTCATTATAATGATGCCCATTTTCCTAGTATGTAAACACATTTTCCTGCCTCCTTTTTTGCTGTGTCATGAGCTGTTGCTTTAAATAAAATAAATATGTCTGGAATTAGTATCCACTGAAATAAAAGGTTTTTTCATTATTATTTTTTGGATCCACACAAATTAATGTAAAATCATTCATTATTTGTAGCTCTCCTTTTCAATGTTTTCAGTGCTGAAAGTTAACATCATAATTCTGGGGTATCCAAAAATTCTTTTTTCAGAGATACAAATAGAGCTAATCCCAGGAAATGATTTTGTACTGCTCTTTGATGTAAGTTTGCTTTCTTGCTTTATTATAGATTCCTTTTTATCTGTCTTCTCCCTATATATACATACACCTTCCACTTTTTTTTTCTTTTATTTTTATAAACTGTGTTGATATTTGTAGTGAAATGCCTTGTGCAGTGATATTTCAAGCAGGATATGTGACTTTCTTTTTGCTTGGGTTATTTAGATTTGCATATTGTTCTTTCTTGATCCTAAATTTCTTTTCAAATCTGTATCTCCATGATCATTTTCATGTTGTTTCTTTCATGTCTTTCCCTCTGATCATGTTGAACTTATATGTTACTACTTATTTATTGACTTATTTATTTTCAATGTTAGAAATTTTTCCCTCTCTGTTTCAGTTCTATCTCTCTGCAGTCAGCCAAAAACAGCGATGACATCTGATAGGAAAAGGACAAATGTTCCTTTTTAATGAATACCGAGACCAGCAAAATCTGAGTAGATTTTGAGCTGAGTGACCTTGCAGTGTAGACTATTACAGCTTAAAGCATTTGTTGATATGTCTAGAGTGTCATGCTATGTTTCTTGGGAAGATAACTTCAGTGTTTTTCAGCATGCTTAAGCAAAACATGGTTCAAAATTTGTGGTTTCATTAGGTTTATTTATGCCGCAGTTCAGTGGTCTCATTTATCAATACTATCAATGGAGATTTTTACCTTTCTCTCTTTTATGCTACTTTAGTTACTTGTGGCTCTGCTAAGAGAATTACCTTGCAGAATTGACTGGAGTCAAATCTTATCTTGTAAAAATAATCAGATCTCTAAATTCAACTTAAACTGATTTCCTGATCTAGTTTATCCTTATTTAGTTGTCTGATTAAAACTTTCACTTGCACAGAAGAAACAACAAAATAACAGTACAATAGTGAGGAAAAAAAGCAGCAGAGTCTGGGTAAGTGCCCTTTTCAACGTGCCAATGGCACATTTAAAGCCTTTCTATATTACAGATGTATAATCAGACATTTCTACTTCATTGTGCCCTGCTAGATTTGCATGGATCCCCGCAGTGGTTGAAACCACTGTCAGGGAATTAAGCAGGTTGGACAGAGCCTTGGGCGACATAGCTTAGTGTGTGGTGTCCCTGCTCATGGCAGGTGGGTTGGAACTAGATGATCTTAAGGTCCTTTCCAACCCTAACTATTCTGTGATTCTTTGATTCTATAATATAACTGAGTTCACTTCTGTGATTCATATATTGAAAATTTAAGTGTTTAAATTTAAGGCAATTTAAGTGTTTGAACTAGTTGGCAAAATCAATCTGATGATATAAGTAAAAAACAAATCTACATCTGCCTTTTGGCCTTTATGTTCATCATACCTGGGGATCACTTAAAGTGACCTAAACCAATTATTAATGACAGTAGAAACTGAATGACCAATCTAACTTGAGACTGGTTGCAAGTAACCCAAAAATGTTGCAACAAGTTTTCCAATCTAAACACTATTTTCCTGTGACATGACAAGATGGCAAGTTTTCCAGGTGTACTATCATGGATTATTTTGTTACAGAAGGAAAGAAGGGTATCAGGAGTTAGTATTATTTCAGAGTGTAATTGCAGCCTATGACATTGGGTATGCTTTATTTATTTATTAAGGCATAGCCTTCTAAAAAGTATGATTCAGACTTGATAGCGTAGAAGAATAGTGCAATCAGGTAAGAGGATAGTTTTGTACAAAAGAAACTATTCACCTGAGCTTAAACCTTCCTCCCTCAAAAACCAGTATGGAACATTCAAATCCCTCCCACACTCTCCTCAAGAAAAGTAGTCAGCATTTTTTGTTCCATATAATGCAGATTACTTTAAAAAATCTTTCTTTTCTTATTGCCTCTTTCTCAATACTGTCAATCAGAAAATGAAATATAACAGAATCACTTAAAAAACCTGTGGAGCTTAACTTTGATTTCACTTAACACTTATGACGATGTAAAACTAGTGTGATTTTGGTAGAGGGATTCTTGGTATACACATTCACTGAAAAGTAGTACAAAACCTGTAAAATCTTACAGTAATTGCCAACTTTTTAAAATTAAAGATCTGGCATTCATAAGGGCAGGAAAAGTTGAGACTAGACTTTTTAAAAGACTTTATGTCAGAGCTTAGAAAAGTCTGAATTACTAGTTAAAATCACTCATGCTGTTGAACTACTGTTCAGACAATAGCATTTTGACAACTGATGATTGCTATGATGGTGCTTACACAGAGTAACTTTTATTATAGTCTTATAGCTATGGTGACTGAATTTATTTAAGAATTAAAAGAAAAAATCCTAAACAAAAATTATCATTTGAATTCATTGAAATATGAGCTTAACGATAATTTAAAAGTATTTTAGTTTTATCGCTTTTTAGCAACTGTTCTGTAACTTTAGAATACTTCATATAATCTTAAAAACTAACAAGGTGCATGAATTATTAACAGATTGTTTGGTACTGATGCTCACAAAATGTTTAAAACTCAAAATCTTGACAGCAGAAGAGGTGTTTGGAAACGTAGTATTGTGATTGTTCTATTTTATTAGCCGCAAAAACCACATGAATAGTTCTCTTGGCTATTCTTTTCTATAGTTATGTCAGTTTTTGGCTTTATAAAATAGATTATTCAAGAGGAAATTTTTATTTCTTATAATAAAGGCAGTAAATAAATATAATTAAATA
>NW_009919708.1:0-22129 GCF_000696875.1 Nestor notabilis
CTGAGGGTACACTCTGCCCCATCATCCAGATTGTTAATGAAGATACTGAACAGGATAGGGATTGGACGCAGTATTGACCCATAGGGTACACTCTAAAGTTACTGGCCTCCAACTAGGCTGTGGGCCACGGATCACAAACCTCTAAGCCTGGCCATTCAGTCAGTTTCAGTGTACCTCCGTGTCTGCTCTAGCCCAGTATGGGATGCATCCAGCTCATACTTCATCATGTCCCTGTCCTGGGTTCGGCTACAGCAGTCATTTTTCTCCTTCTTAGTAGCTGGTGCAGTGCTGTGTTTTTGACTTTCAGCCTGGGAACAGCGCTAATAACACCGATGTTGCTAGTTGTTGCCAAGCGATGCTTACTCTGACCAAGGACTTTCTCAGTCTCATGCTCTGGCAGGGAGGAGGGGAAGCTGGGAGGAAGCAGAGGCAAGACACCTGACTCAAACTGGCCAAAGGGGTATTCCATACCATAGCACGTCATGCCCAGTATATAAACCGGGGGGAGTCACCCAGAAGGCCCCGATCGCTGCTTGGGTCGGACTGGGTATCGGTCGGCGGGTGGTGAACAACTGCATTGTGCATCACTTGTGTTTATTGTTTTCTTTTCCTTTTCCCTTTCAGTTTTACATTCTCTCCCCTTGTTATTTCCCTTATCATCATTATTACTGGTGGTAGTAGTAGTGGGTTTGTATTATACTTTAGTTACTGTATTATACTGTATTATATTTTATTATACTGTCTTATACTGTATTATACTTTAGTTCTTATCTTAACCTGTGGGATTTACATTCTTTTGATTTTCCTCCCCATCCCTCTGGGAGCTGGAGGGAGGGAAAAAGGGGCGAAGCAAGCGAACGTGTGTGGTTCTGAGTTACTGGCTGGGCTTAAACCATGACAGTCCCCTATGAGAATGTATGTGGAGATAGTGCTGAAGCCTTCCTGAAGCCAAAGTAGCCACTATCTACTGCTCTTCTTTAATCTATTGAGACAGTCATTTAATCATAAAAGGTTAATAGGTTGGTTAAGCATGTCTTCCTCATTGTAAATCTATGCTGACTATTCTTAAGTGACCTCTGTTTTTGTGTGTCTGAAAGTGGTTTCCAGGATTAGTTGTTCCATCACTTTCCCAGGGACTGATCTGTAGTTACCTGGATCCTCCTTCTTGCCATTTCCTGAGACAAGAGTTTAAAAGCCCAAGATTTCTGTCTTGCTGATCTGAATGTGCTTCAGCAGATGTAAGAATTTAATCCTGTTTAAAAGCAGTAGTACGACTTCTTAATGTTGTTTTCCTTCAAAAAGGTTTTACTGAAATAATCAGAAAGGCTCAGTACTGTAGAAAAGCAAGTTGTCTGCCTTTCATACTGTTTTTTTTTCTTCCTTTCTTTTTTTTTAACTTCACCAACTAAACAAATAAAAGTGCAGAACAGGATTTCTCATATTTGGTAGCAAGCCAGGCTTGTAGAGTGTGTGTTTTGTAGTTCCTGAGAAGTAAAATTTGAAAAATATTTTTGTAGGTCCAACAATAAACTAAGTTCTGGAGAAGAAAGTAAACAGAGTGATACAAAAACTTTGTATCAAGTGAATGAATCCCCTTGTCACTCAAGGCCAAACCTAATGAGAGTTATTAGAAAAAGGGGTTACCCTGAAGAAAGTGAAAACAGAGAAGAGGACAACTCTGATAACAGAAATGCAGAAGAGTGTTTGATTTTAGAAAAAACAAGTGTATCAGTGGTAAGTGCTGATCTTGTGTTTTGAGCCAATTTATCTCTCAGTTCTTGTGTTTAAGTTCTAAGAAACACAGGTGGTGCAGAAATCCAATGTATGACTGGGAAAGTTTAATACGATTTTTTTTTTTTTTTCTAAATTCACTATTGGAAATGATGCTGAATAAATGGACTTCGAATCTGTGGAAACATTTAATGTACGCTATTGTCTTTGGGTTTAGAATTTATGTCGTCAGAAGTCTGCATTATCAGAAATACATGCGTACACTGTTACAAGTTAATTTAATAACTTTTATTTATTGAACAACGGAAATTAAGGCAGCTGTCTAACATCAGATACTACCTAAAATCCATATAAGTATACTTACAAGTTGAAGCGTATGTGAACAAAGTTCAGATCTTCCTCTGCTTAAGTTTGCTCAACAGGTCTAACCTAGCCCAGATTAGTTCCTTCTCTGTCTAACTTTGCAATAATTGAACCAAGTTTATCTGCTGTTCCTTATTTTCTAGATGGGTAACTAAAATCTCACAGTTAACATAATATTTTTGCCCTGTAGTTATAATTGGCAGGACTGTGCTTGCTGATGATTTTTGTGTTTGGGGATATGTTTCTGTGTGTGTGTTTTGATTAATATTTAGATACTCTTCTGTAAACTGTTGTAGTTTTTTCTTCCGAATTTGATCCCAGAGCAGAAAATATTTTTTTCTTTCCTTTAGATTATTCTTTAATGGGTAGTTTTAGAAAATTATTCATCTTTACAGCTTCTGAAGAGTTGCTGCTCTTGATGAGCTGAGCATGACCTTGATCTGTTAACAAACAGCAGCTCTGGCATTATAGGTAATACCATCTAATGACGCTTCTGCTAGAGAGCCCAAAATTAAAGAAAATGAGGAAAAAAGACCTAAACTATCAGAGATGATAGCCAGCCATGTTTTCAAGAACCTTAAATTTAGTTATTTTAATCTTTTTGTCCTCAAAACCAGTTCACGTTGTTTGGCACTTAATATGGCAGTAATTGTCTCCTCCATTCAGCTAAAATCTAGTAACACAGTGGAAACTGCATCATTCTCGGAGACTACAAGAAAACACAATTTTACAGACTCTGTTGGAGAAGCATCTTGTAAAAGAATGAGGCAGGATAGTAGACTCCAGTCTCCAGAGGTATCATCAGAGAGTGAAAGTCAAGTAGAACAAGAAGATTCTCAGCTTTCTGCCCCGAAGGAAAAAAAATCAGACAATCTCACAAGGTAAAACAACTAATTTTTGCTTGTAACCTCAACTTACTGGTTTTGGCTTTTGTTTTAAAAATGTAATTATCAGCCATTATTTTGCAGTGTGCTACATGAGTGCATGCAGGATGTCAGTCATTGTCTTTCATCTGAAGTCTACCAGATGCATGCAGGTTTCCCTATGTCTCTTACCCTGCATGCATGCTTATAAAATGGACATAGCAAGTACTCCTACCAATCCATCCTAGGTCTATCTGTGGTTTCAACAGGAATGAAAGACTTTCTAGTACCAGTATTTGGGGCACAGGGATTGTGGGATTAATCTAAACAAACTCTGTGGAAATGTCCTCTGCTGCTATTTATTTCGCCTTCATAACAGTTTATCAAGGAGGATGTTTTTTGGTGGAAGTTTGGAATTACTTCTGGTACTCAAAGTGGTGGTGCTCATCATTTTGAGGAGGGAAACAGCAGCCGATGAGGGAAGAGACTGCTGTCTGAGAAACTGGAGCAGATAATTAGTTATCTAACAGTTCTAGTTTCTAGACATTAGTCTGCTCAGCTGAAGTGGGACAGTTTGGGGCTCCTAGTACAGCTTTAGCAAAAGAGAACTGGAAGCGTTCCCATGAGATAAAAAGCATTTGACTTACACATCCCTCAAAATGAAAATTAATTTATGCTTTTCTAATCAAAGAATTCTGTATCTTGTAAATATAATTGTGCAGATTTCCAAAGCTCTGAGACTCTGTAATACAGATTTACAATTAATATTTTGTGCATACATGGAGAAATTAGGATTTCTGATTAAAGGGTACATGGATGCATTTTTGTCACGTTACATTAGGAAGTAAACAGATTGTACTGTTGGTCACAGTGATGCCTTTTTATTATTTGAGTTTGTTTTGATTTGTAGTACCCCTTTGTTTGAAATGTGTTGGACTCTGTTGTTTTTTAAACATGCTTTTGTCCTTTACTTTAGAAGGCAGTCCAGGAGGCCAGCAAAACGGATAGCGCTGCCAAAACATGTCTCTGAGCTAAGAACTGCTGCCTCTTCTTCCTCTGAATGTGAGGCTGATTGCAGTGAGAAGGGGAATCAAAGGCAAGAAGTTAAACTGAGTGTTACTAGAGGCAAAAGTCTGAAAACTGTACATAGAAAGAAATCCGTGAAGGAGCACAGAAGTTCAAAGATAACCTTGGTGACCCTCCGGGCTTCTCAAGAGGAGGAGGAGGAGGCAGATGACTTTGAGCCTGATGATGAAGATGGATACTTTGCACCCGAAGAAGTGAACAAAGCTCCAGTGTTTGTTCCTATAGGTCTTCGATCTCCAAAACCTGTTCCTGTTCAGATAGAGGAAACCATGGAGGAGGTATCATGTAGCTGTGTTCTGCATGTGTACTTTTGTTTTGATTGCTTAAAAAGCTTTTATTCTAATAGAATCTCAGAATAATTGGGTATTATCTCCGTTTAGTTCAAGTTGTTAAGAATGGCACTGAGAGTAGCAGGGATGTCACCTGGCACATGGTTTTGAACAGAATACTACATCAGTCTGAGGTCCAGTTATCAAGAGTTACATGTTTTTTGTCTTTCTGGACAATTTGCAGAGTTGGAAATTTAAGCCTAGAGTGCAGGCCCGTGTTTTAATTATGCTCTTAGACTAGAATAGAACTCAATATTGTTAGACTGTAGAAAGACTTGGTATCACATCTAGCAAGACCAGTCACTAGAGAGGAATTGGCATACTTGTTATCGGGGAACTATTTAGGTTTGGGACTCTGTTCAAGGCCTTTGAAGGGGATTGTGTTCAGAGGTTTAGATGTTTTTCTACTCTTTTTCCCTATCTTTGCTTTTTTTGGCCCTTCTAGCTTGTCTTATCTCAGTGATATGTCTTCACAGCTTTTTTTTTTAATTTTTGCTTTACTCTAAATCTGTTTATCTGACCTGTTCAATTCACATCTTAGGTCTTCATCACTACTTCTTTCCACTCACTCCAGTTCTTTTTGCTTACTGGAAAAAGAGATATTTTCCTCTAATTGAAATCTTGATTTTTTTAATCTTTTTTTTTTTTTTTTTTTTTTTTTTTTGTCTAGTGAATTTATCACACTGTTTCTTTCTCTTGGTGAAAGAGCAAAAGAATTTAAAGCTTAGTCAAAACACCAAGGGTGACTCTAGAGTAATAATGGACAGTAAAGTTACTGCACAGAAAGTTTTGCTGAATCCTTTCATTTCAAAGATGTGGAATATGTATCATGTGTGTTTCCTGATTTAACGCATAGGAGCCAAGAGTACTAGTAAGGAAGGAATATGGTTAGATACCTGAGGACTCAGCTGATGTCAAGTTTAAATAGATCACTGGAAAGTATCTGTAAAAAGTGCAAGCCTTTGAAAGCTGTTCAGATTGAGCAACATTTTCCTAAGAACCTCACTAGAAATATCATAAACTTTCAATTCCTTGTTCCTGAAAATATCAAGTGTCTGAAGCTCTCAGTGAAAAGACAGTGTTAAAGAAGAAGGATAATAAAAAAATACAGGTAAAATAATGGGGGGGTTGGGAAGATGTGTATTCCCTAGTCTGTCTTTGGAAAAAGGCTGAGCTGTTTTTCCTTCCTGAAGACTTAAAAAGCAGAAAAAATATGAAAACTAGCAAAACCCATTTGAAGTAAACAGCCATCATGAAAGACCTCAGCTGCATAACTTAGTCTGGTGGAATAATAAGCAAGTAAACTCAAGGTCTTAGGTTGTCTCTACAAGCAGCACTACCAGTGCTGCCTCCTGTTCATACAGCTGCTGCCTTCTTAAATCAGAAGGTGTGTAGTGTAAGACTGGATTTTTGGGAAGAATCCCACTAAATGTTTAAGATGTACTAATTATATGTGGTTTATAAAAACTTGCATTTGGCATATTTTCTTTTGGGCTGAGGAACTGAAATACTTTTAAAATTATTTTTACAGCTGGAGATACCTGTGAATATACCAGATGTGCAGGTGGCTACTGATGCTGAAAGTCTCTCTCGTGCATCTGTACAGCCACTGGCACAAAGTGAGGAAAAAGTAAGCACCTCAATGGCAGTAAGAATGCTTTTTGGTTGTTTTTTTTGTTGTTGTTTCATAGCACATATAAAGTGCCTGTGCCTGATTGCCTTTTCTGCTTTTAACAGTATAGCTTAATAGACTCTTAACCTGTCCCATACAGATATAGGGACACAGCTATGAAAAAACTATGTAAATGAACATTGTTAGCCTTTAAAATACACGTTCAAAGCAAGGGTAAACTTTGGACAGAGAATTTACCTGTAATTTAAGTGTGTAATTAGAATTGTGCATTCATCTTATATAGGACTTTAATACTGTTTTTCTTTGATTTAAGGAAACAACCATACATGAAAATCCAGAGGTGGACAAAGGTAGGTGTGAAACAATATTGTTAATATCTTTCCCATTAACTTGTTACCAGTATGTAGTTACTCTTGTTGGAAGTTTTGAGGTTTATATATCTTATTAAAAATACCTGCTCATGAGATACTAGATACTTGTATATTTTGGAGGAGATTTAAACTATTTTCTTTCTATTCTCTGTCAAGTATGGGGACCAACCATTGCCAGGTTATGTTTCCTGGGGTCAGAATTGCCTTTTGCCATCTACCTCTTTCCTGTGCCGTAGTAGTTGTCCACAGGTTGCTTACTTGCCACTTGCTTAATGTGTGACTGAGTAATACAATGATTGGGCAGATTTGTAGCTTTGTCAGCTCTGTGGTCTCTGACCTTAATATCCTAAATCTGTAAAATAGCATGTGTGACAGACTGTGATCAGAGTCTTCTAGAAGCGCATATTCTTTCCATGTGGGATTTTACAAACTCTTATGGATCTATTGATTTTTAGAATAGCTTTCAAATTTTAAATACATTCTCTATACATCTTCCTAGATTGAGTAGGCCTACTGTCTTACTTGAAGGAGGGGAAGCCTACTTTGTTCTTTCAATTAATTTCAGTACTATAGTTTTGGAAGATGGAAATGTTTTATGAGTATGAATATGGTAGGCAAAGGGATGTACTCTGGAGAGTGAATTAGGAGTTGGGAGTCTAAATTGGGATATGGATTAACACTATAGGTTAGGCATTTCAGTGATTAAACTGTTACTGATTCCCACCTCCCCTGCTCTCCCAATCCTCTTCCTCAACAGAATGAGGGGAGAAAAATAAAATGAAAAGTCTCTTGTGCTGAGATAAAGACAAGGAGACCACTTACCAAAATGACTCAACTTGGGGAAAACTAATTTAATCTGTTGCCAATCAAAATAGAATAGGATGGTGAGAAACAGGTCAAAACCAAAAAAGCAACTTTCTCTTCCTGCCGCCTTAGGCTCAACTTCACACCTTCATTTCCAACTTCTCTGACTCTTTTCCCCCAAGAAGTGCAGGGCAAAGGGGAATAAGGGTTACAGTCGGTTCCTAACAATTTCTGCTGCTTCTTCCTCCTCATGGTCTTCCCCTGCCCCAGTGTGGGTCCTTGTTACAGGGTAGGGTCCTTCAAGATAAATCGGCTCCATCAGGGGTCCTCTATAGGATGCAGCTGCTTCAGGGAATAGTTACCTGCTCCAGCAAGGTCTCCTCCACAGATTGCAGAAGAATGTCTGCTCCCACACATGGAGCACCCCCTCCACTCCTTCCTTACTGCCCGGGATTCAGCTTTAACAGTTACTTTTCTCCTTCCTAGTAGCTGGCACAGGGCTGTGTTTTGGCTTCAGTCTGAGAACAGTGCTGATAACACACCAATGTTTTAGTTATCGCTGTGCAGCGCTTACCCTGATCAAAGACTGGTTTAGTCTCATGCTCTGGCCTGAGGAGGGGCACAAAAACCTGGGAGTGAGCAGAGACAGGACACCTGACCCAAACTGGCCAAACGGGTATTCCATACCACAGCTCGTCATGCTCAGTGTATAAACTCGGGGGAATCACCTGGAAGGCCCAGATCACTGCTTGGATCAGGCTGGGTATTGGTCGGCAGGTGGTGAGCAATTTCAATGTGCATCGCTTGTGCTGACGGTATTTTCTCCTTTCCCTTTTTAGTTTTATATTCTCTCCCCTTGTTATTTCCCTTAGTAGTAGTAAAGGTAGTAGTTTTGTATTATACGTTAGTTACTGGACTGTTCTTATCTCAACCTGTGGGGTTACATTCTTTCGATTCCCCTCCACATCCCACCCAGAGGGAGGGGGGAAGGAGAGGAGGGTGAGTGAGTGGCTGCATGGTGCTGAGTTACCAGCTGGGCTTGAACCATGAGACTTAATCACAGGGCTGTTTCTGACACTTTTCTCCTCACTCTTCACTGCTGTGCAACATTTTCCCCTTTCTTAAATGTGTTTCCAAAGGTGCCACTGTCTTGGCTGGCAGGCTTGGTTGTCTCTTGTGATGGAGTCAGTTGGAATCAGCTGTGTCCAGAGCAGCCCCTATGCTGCAAACACCTTAACCATGTGTACCAAGTACACCATTAAAGGCAATAATGCTGCTGATCAGGTTTTTTACAATAGTTCTAATTTAGTGGATGAGAATTGCTGTCTCTCTCCAAGCATCTTGGTCTATGAATGGCAACAATTAAAAAAAATACATACTTCACTATACTGATGATACTGTCAAACAAATAAATGGATTTGTGGTTCATGTGCTTGTGACTTTTAACATGTGTGTACAACTTTGCAGGAATTAATGATGGAAGCACTGAAGCTGCTATGACTTTACTTGCAATGGGTGATCCAATGTTCCAGTTAAAAACAAGCACTGAAGGTATGACCTGATTTATGGGACAAAGCCTTGCTTGTACTTTGAGTCCATGTAAGAAGGGATGGAGTAGTGGCTGTATAGCTCTTCCATGTGTTGCTGCATAGCAAGGTCAAGAAGCTTTTAGCCCTACTGAATTGTAATGCATACTGAGACTAGGCAATGTAGCTTGGCTGGAAAAAGTAAGGCACCTTACTAGAAAAATGTTTCTGAGACCTGGTTTAGGAAGGACGTGTTTGAATTAAGGTGGTCGTGTAAATAGGGCAAAAGAAAGTAATCAGGCTTCAATGACCATAACTATCAGTCATATTTTCAGGCCTTTAACCTGAAAGATAGCTTTTTCTGTCTTAACTAGCTACCACACCTGAGTTCAGTCTCTTCTTTTTCTGTAGTCTTCTATTTAGATCCGATCTGCTTTCATTGGTTGAATGCTAGTTTCTGCCTATCGAAAGTGTGGACTTAGGACTGTATTTACCTGGGATTTGAATTTGCATCTTTGGAGAATGCAGACTTTGTTAAATGAGATTTGAAGTTGAATATCTGTGAAACAGCTTTATGTATGTGCCAAACCTGAGTCTTTTAAATTATGTTTTTCTATTATGTTTCTTTTTCTAACCAGAACAAACACATGCGTTACCTACTCAAGATGAGTTGGACGTGGCCAGTAGTGCTGCCTGCTCCAGACAAGATAGAACTTCTAGTCAGGGTTTACTTTCTTCAGACACTTCTACCAAGGAATTGGTCCCTTCTGAGGATGGAAGCAACATTAACGTAGAGGATCAAAGAACTGGCACAAGAACAGATGTCAAAGAACATTTTGAGAAAAATGCTAAAGATACCAGGTTAAATTACTCCTTCATTTTCTTTAGGGACAGAAGTCTTCTCACTTTGCTTACTTCTGCTAAGTTTATTTTTATTGAATTGCAAGCAGCCTTGCTTTAGCAAAGGTTTCTCAGTATATGTAATTCAGTATATAATCTAAAAAACTCCTCTTGTCTCTTTCTTACAACTTTCGTGAGACACTGTTACATAATTTTGCCGATGTAGAACTTGTTCTTTACTCCTGAACTTAAGTTTACTCGGGTGGGGAGAAAGGAATATTCAAATTTAGTTGCTATGGATCACTGTTAATTACCAAGCTCATTTTCCTAAAGTACAGCTAATCAGGCCAAGGGAACTTGCTTATGTGTCACTGCTGCTGTGGGATGTATATCAAAGATTTAGAGCAGAGATGGCTAGGAGCTGGTTGATCTTCTATCATTTTGTCATGCTTTTTGTCTTTTAACTTTGCCCAAGCATTTGTGAATGTTGAAACAGCTTGATGGAACGTCTTTTCAGAACTGGTGATCATGTACTATTTAAAGGATTGCTGTAACAAACTATCAGGTTATACTCCACTGAAAAATTATAATCAAAGATAAACTATTTTAAATCCAGTGGTTCTTCTATTATAACCAGAACTTTCTACTGTCTGATTGGCATTACATTTCTGATCTTCTCATGTTTTTTAAGAATCTCAATTACTTGTTTTTTCTGTAGGTAGGAAACATCTTGGTTGACAACATACCTGACTTTTCCAATTCCCAAATTCTCTTTCTTTTCTGTTCTGCCAAATAGTCTTCTATCTCCTCTGCAGCCTGTATTTCAGCTCTTCATTGTCTCATCTACTCCATCTCTCTTATTTCTTCTCTGCACTAACTGTCAAAAATCAGGAACTGTATTGATGGCATTTTTCCTTTTCACCTGCAGTGGTAGCTCTTTGCCTACGGTGAATAGTGTGAGCCTGACACAAGGCAGGCTCTTGGAGCCTGAGCCAGCCTTAGGAATATTGAGGTCCAATGAAAACCTAAGTCAGAAGTCACTTAATACAAATGTACTTGTGGAACAACTAGAGCAAATTCAAAGTGGTAAGCCTCCTTCTTATCCTGGGGTTAATAATTTTGTAGTGTGTTTATACATGCGCATCTATATATATAGGCATTTTAATATACAAAAGCTTATATAAAAATATATAAATATAAATATATATATGTACATATATATACACATGCATGCACACAAAAAAATACTAATTGAATTTTCATCCTTATGTATCTTAGAGTCTACAACACTGAGAGGTACTGCGGAAATGCAGAAGGTGGAACTAGAGGAGGTCAGGCCAGCTGCAGATGATTCTTTGGTTTTTCATGACTTTGCAACCAGAAGTATGGAACTTAACAAGCAAGCAGACAAAATTGAGAGGTAGGAAGAATCATCAGTGGATACTGGCTTTATTCCTGAAGTCTCTGAAAAATGTGCAGCTGAAGCGCATATGTAGTATGTGTCTGTGATGGAAACAGACATCCAGATATTGTGCTTACAGACATTGTGTGTGTTTATGTACATAAGTGTACAGTATAGACTGTTATTTTAAGGGGTTTCTCTCTGGTCCTACAGCTCTTAGAGGCAAAAACATTAACTTCTGTTTGCTGTTTCAGGACTTAGTAATCACTTTGCTGCTTGATTGTCTCCCATAAAACTGCATCTGAAAGGAAATGCTAAGGAGTTGATCAATTTAGAAATGTTAATGAGCTTGTAAGGCATCCTGCTTGGTCATGCTTTTTCTAATAAGATCTCAATTAGCTATGTTAGGAAGGCTTTTTCCTGAAATAGTTTATTTAGACTTGTTCGAACATTACGCATTCTGTTCAGTAGAATGATCTAGTATTTAAACAGGTGACCTGTTTCTCTGTAACTACATGAGCTTCATATTAAGTATGTAATTGTACAGAATTTATCCCATGCACAGACCATGTCAAACTGATTTTAAATTAACTAGATATATACCTTACAGAACACAAAAAGAGATGAGAGATGCTTGTGGAAAATCAGAAGCATTAAGAACTACATCACCAACACCTGAAAAATCTCACCTTGTACTAGAGCATTGTCCAAATCAGAGTTCTGTGGATGGACTTCCTGAGCAAAATCCTTATCCTCCAGAGCACAATATATGCACAATCAACTTTAGTGAGGTAAAGAACCCCATTTAATTACACTCTAGAAGTGTCCAGTTTCTGAAATCCTGTAGAGGAAGAGGTTTTACATGGAAATGTACTCTCCCATTTTAAATACCTGGAACTTCAGCTGGTGAATTAAACTTTCTTTTTTTGCAAAGGCATAACCAAACTTAATTTTTTGGACAACTTTAATCTTTGCAAGCCTCAGTTTATAGCATTTCAGCAATAAGTGATAAATAAATGTTAGCAAAACTTTGGGCAATTTTTTAAAGAGTTTTGATGGAAGAAGTTACCTAGAACTTGTGTTCATTCAGTATGATCTCTGTTGCAACCTGTTGATGTGTCAAGACTGATCTAATGGTAGAACAAGGTACAAGAATGATTTGGGTCTTACAGGACTAGCAGAGAGTGTGAGAAGAGGCTACTTGCAGTAGAGTATACCTGGTTTTAGCAAAGGTACCTGCCATAAGAAGGAAGGAATGGATGGGTTGCAGAGCTTGGTGTTTTTCTTTGGCACTCAGTCATTTTGTAATGGTTGGTGGCATTTGCTTTCTGAGTGCCACTGAGCAATTTATTGTGTGAGTCATCTCTGACAGAGTTGTGCTGTAGGAAGTATAAATTTATTTTGACAAACCATCAATACAGACGATGAGCTGCATATAAATTTTTATATTGCCCAAGTGTTTCGTGTCCTTGTCAGGCTAGTATCCTTCAACCTAGCATAGCTAGAAGTAAAAGCTGACAAATGTAATTATGATGATGTCATTAGATATTTTGGCTCTTCAGCATTTGACATGCTTTGTTTCTTTCCTGTTTTCTTGAGTTATTTCTCAGGTTTATTAACATTTTATTTCAACTGTGTTATTTCTAGAATGAAGCTTGTGCTCAGGATGATCAACAACAATGCATAAGCAGAACAGAAGAGACTTCAGGTATAATGTGCTAATATTCCAAGTTAGCAAAAGCCCACAGTGGTGTATCTTGCGGTTACACAAAGGAAAAAAACCAAATTCTCATTTACATGATTTAAAAATTTATTTAATTAATAAAAACAATGACCCCCAGTGCATTCCCCTCCCTAGCCTCTTACTAAATTTTGTTAGTGCAAACCAGGCTTGTGAACTTTTTGAATAGCACTTCATTAAGTTTAAATATCAGTGAAAGGAAAATTTCTTGCTCTCTCCTCCCTGCTGTGAGCTCCTGCTGCTTAACTCGTGCTAGGTTTAGCAGTTGTTAGAGCCTTTATGAGCCTCTGACTCACTTATCCATCAAAAGTTGGATGTCACAGAGTGAGAGAACCTGTGTTGTTTTCCACTGGTTTAGTGAACTATAGTGGCTTATGGTGTTGTCAAGTGTCAGAGTTGTGTGAATACAAGGGATGGACTGTGCAAGTGTGGATCAGGGGAGGAAGAAGAATTGGGGAAGAAAAAAGATGGCAACCAGACTTTCCTCCTTCTAGCTGTAGTGAGTCAGCAGATTAATGCCTATCTGATTAGATGTGATGAAGGAAATGAAGGTGATGGCTTCTTTTCCCTAGACCAAATTGAAAGGGAGCTGTATGGGAAAATCACTGTGTGAAAAGCCCAGAATACATACTTTACATAGAAACTGCAGTCTGAAGTTGTAAATCCTGAGCATGTCTGAAAGATGGGGCTAATACTTCTTAGACATCTATTGTTATGCTCTGTTACTGCAAGGATCTTGCAACAGCATCTTAAATCATCTTTAATTAGATGAAGAACCACAGTTGAGTTCAGTTTGAAATAACAGCAGCTTTATATCAAGAATGGAATCTGTCTTAAGTAATGGTGCTGCAGTGTTTTCTATCTTTTGAAAACTTTACAAATGTTCTCACCTTAAATTTGTTATAATGGATGGGAGTAGTCACACATCTGTTGACTAAATAATTTATATTCTTCATTTATTAAATTCAAGACTATACTTCTCAGGTCCTCTTCTGCAAGCCTGCAGTAAGGGGAAAAAGCCTTTTGTTTACCATCAAAACAGCAGACTCCTGCCATTTAAAGAAGTAACAATACCTGACAGTTGCAATTAAAGACAGAGGAACATTTGACCACCATTACACAAGTTAAATTAAACTGCAAATTGTTCTTTAATGTCAGAACACCCATTAAAAAGGCTCCATTTCTATTAGGCGTTTTTAATATTCTTAATTCTGAGCAGTAATCAGGATTCCACTGCAATGAATAGGCTCCGGGGGTTACGATGTGTATCTCATCTATGAAGAAAGGAAGCATATTGTCTCAAGAATATCCCACTGCCTTTTTCCATGGAGAAATGAGTGCCTAAAACTTAATTACTTGGGGTAGGGAGGGCATGAAGAGAACAGTGTAATTTCAAACTTGAGTAACAGATTTTTGTTATTCTGTTATTTCCCTGAAAAAATGATAGTAGTGAACAATGATCACAGATGTCCAGAGGAGGAACAGACATTCATTTTAACCTTGGTGGAAATCCCAGCTGATTCAAAAGAGTTTGATGCATCTGTTTTGCTGGAACAAACTTCAGAACCATTACTACCAGCCCCGATACTTATCAGCCCAATAAATGCAAGGGAAACAAGTGTGACTGAAGTGGAGAGGTAAATGCTTTATTCTTGAGTAAAGCGAAATATTTTTTTGTGAACCTTGTTTGTTTCCTAAATGTGCATTACAGATTAGAACTTCTCAAGTACATCTTCTGTCTCACTGTTCCCTTCTGCTTTACCCTATCTCCCTAGTCTGCTGCTCCCCTAGATGACTTGCTGTCTTTTGAGACCATACTGGGGAGTGGAGGACGGTGTGGGAGCACGGGAGTAAAGATTCAACCGTGCATATAAATAATACTGTGTTGTAGGATCTCCTAGGGCACTTAATCACTTGTCTTATTTTTACATTCTATGAAAATATCAAGTACAATTCAAATAGAACAGTTTCTAAAAGTAATGAGATTGAATTATGACTAGAAAAACTCAAATTTCTAACTCAAAATAACACAGAAAAATGTTTCTCGGTACTAAATAGTACATTTGAAATTAGTATTAGATATTAAGCAAGAAAGAGTATCACCATAGATCCATGTGTAATTTATATACAGAAATGTTATAGAAAGTAAATTCGGGCTTTTGTACAGTCACACTAATGACTTCTTATATATTCAGCATTAGTTCATCAACAGCTGCAGCTGATGAATTTACTGCACCTTTAAACAGCAGTGTGGAAACTGAACACATAGAGGGTGCATCAGTAGAGCCTGTCCCGGATTTGCAGACAACGCAAAAAAGGTCAGCTGCTGACCTTGAAGAGAATAATTTTCCTCCTGCCAAGAAAATTCTCTCTAGTGTTGTAGTAGAAGATAACTTGGAAACCACTTATGAGGTGAGCTCATAATTTGGTAAATGAGTCTTCATGCATAGTGTAGATGAATAAAATGTAATAAGGCATCCTAATTTTAGTGGTGTCACTTGTGTAAAAATGTGCTGCCCGTACAACTTAAAGAAAATCGGCACTCACAGATTGCTTTTTAGTTTGCACTCCACAACAATTTGGGGAGTGTTAATTTAATATCAATTTTTCTCAAGAATTTATAAGCTCTCGGGTTTTATTCCTAGGCTTCCTAGTAGGCAGACTGGTTATGTGTCTGTCTTGGTTCATTCACTACAGCCTTTCCAACAATGACTGCAGGAGGGAGAACTCCGGGTGGTTATAGGATGACTGGCAGACTGTCTAGGTTCACTGAAGGATGTTATGTTTCCTCATGGTGTCTGTTACTTCACGAGGAAGTTGTTAGATATATTCCTATCTATTTTTAACATCACAAGTATTAGTTTAAAAGAACAAGCTGCAAATAAAAACTAGGCAGCATGTTTCCAGCTTCCCTCTGTGCTTTTAGAATATGACCAGGCTTATGGCAGTGACTACCACTGCTTTTGCGAGTAGCTAAGATTGTGTAGTATATCTGGGTGAAGGAATGGGTGATAATTCCCTACATGATTCAGAGAGCTTTTCTAGGAAGGACTGGATAACAAGCCTCTTCATTGATCTCTTATCTTGACATCCTTAAGTCATTTGTCATAACACCTTGAAAAGGAAATGAATTAAGTGATGAATGATACTGTACTGAAGATGTAGTCTTCTGTATCACTCCTGTTGTTAGAACTGTACATGCATGATATGTCTATATCAGCTTTCATTTTCTCTTATATTTTGAGAAAAAAAAAGACAAATAACTTTTCTCTTTCTTTTTAAAATACAGAGTTATTCAATTAAATCCACAAATGCTCCAACAGTAACTTCAGGTAGGTATATTTAAACTAGTAAAAGAAAGTATAATGAACGTAAATGCTTAATAAATCACAGTTTAATGCTGCTGTTGTGCTAAATAGTCCTCTCTGATGCTATCTAACTTGAAAATAGAAACAAATTTACCCTAATACCACCATTCCATGTTTTTTGGCATGAACTACGTGTGTTGGATTGTATAACTGTTAAGTTAATAATGGTTTTAAAAACATTGCTGTAGCTAGTCTGTTTGTGAAATCTGGGAGATTTTTGGGGCTAAACATATCTTCTCTTAAGCTAGTATTTCCACCTGTTGGAGGCATTAACTGATACTTTAACTGTACTAATTTTTTAAGCAAAATAATTCCTGTTTTATTTTGTCTTAAAAAAAAAAAAAAGGCACAAAATATAACTGTTTGAAAACCTTGTCTGCCTCTGAAGAACCAGGGGGAAAGCAGTATTGCTGACAAAACAGTCTTCAATGAGCCTGTGAAGTGTTTGGCAAACTGCTTTTTGGCCCTGAGAAAGCCTTTAAGGTGTAATTGTAGAAGCTTAAACTGCTAGATGACTCGATTAAGTCCAGTGGTATGCTGAAAAGGATGTGTGTGTGTGTGTGCTTTAAGACCACATTTCTACCAGCTTTTTCAGCTCTTTTGCAATAACATCTGTGAGATCTTACAGAGTTTAAAAGAAGACCATGAACTTTTAATCCTTAGTGGGGAGTTCAGAAAATAAAACTACCAAAGGAAAAAAAAAAACCAAACCCAAAACAACAAACCAGAAATCATCCCTTCTCTTGTAATGGTGCAAGCCTTCTTAACATCACACGCGTCTTTTGGGCTCTTGTGTTAGCCCGGAGGTTAAGTAACTGAAGTCTTTAAATGACTCTCCGCTACTTTTACAGGGAATCCTTTTCAAAAGACAGAGGCTTCAGTAAAAGAAAAAGTACCTGACTCTGTGTTGGTGTCTGAATCTATGTCACCACTGGCTGACAGGAGCCAGCTTGAGACTTTGGAGAACTGGGGAAAAGCACCACTTGAGGATTCAGCATCCAAACAGAAAGAGGAAGTAGTGTCTATTTTGTCCTCTAACAGAAAAGCAGAAATAAGTGGACAATGGAAGCAGGGGGATGTGCATGAAGCTGGACAGTTGGAACATACTGGAAGCCTAGCACCATCTTCAAAAACTCCATTACTCAGGTATTTATGCAATGTTTTGTTGGCCTTTCCTGTAAAAAAAGGACCATTTTTCCGTATTGAGAGTTTTGTATCCTTTTCCCACTTAGTATTACGTGAAGTGCAGTACCACTGTTTATGACCTATATGGCTAGAGTCACAGTATCTATCCTCTTCAGCAAATTAGAAAGAAACAAATTGTCTGCTTTGAAATTTTAATTATTCTTTAAGTGAGCAGATTGACCGAGGGACACTACTGAAGTATCTTATGTCTACTTTAGGCACTGACAGATGCCTCTTGTGAGGCAGACATCAGTTGGCTATGATACAGATTTAGAATAATTGTTGTTTTCCTAAGCTCAGTCTAACATTGTGATATATACACCCATGTATTTGTTTTGATTTTTGTCCTTCTGCCAATAAGATTTGTTACTGGTATGGTATGCAGCACACAGGATTTTTAGGACTAACTTAAGATATGTCATATCCCCAAAGGAGTTTGAATCGTGACAGCTCAGAGAATACTCCTTTTGTCTAACCATCTGATTGTGGATGTTTTTAATATATCTTTCTATAATGTTTCTAAGTGTTTTGAGTTCCTGCTCTCTGTTGCTCACTGAAGTTGACTTTGGTGTGGTGCTCCATTGGTCTCTTCTGATGCTGTCATTTACTCTTTCATTATGCTTGTGTGAGTACCAAAACTGGTTATTTGTACTGGGACTTCCACAGCAATTGGGGTGACAATGCACTGACATCAGAATCCTTGCCTTTAAGTTTACTAAGTTGTAAACTCTTAACAACATAAAAAGCTGATACTCTGTGTACCTCTAAGTGTGCTAGTACTAGGTATGAAGCTGTTAATGGGTTGCAGCAGGCAGTCTGCTCTGGCCCCATCCTTGGGAATCATGTTTCTTTTTCCATTGATTACATGAAGGATGCTCTTTTCTGTTTGTTCTTTAGCAGTATCTCTCAATTCCTTTCGTAACTTCTTTCTGAAGATGTGGTAGCTTGTTACAGGCTCTGCTTTAGTAGCAAATAGTACGTTCCTGTTCTCAGGTTTGGAGATTGTTGAGCGTCTCTGCAACTCTTCAATAAAATCTTGTGACAGAATATTCAATAATCCAAAAGCATTTCTCAGAATTACTTTTTGGGGTTTTTTTTTCCTTAGATTTTTTCATGGATGTCAGAGGTGTGTGTTTGTTTCCTGTGTAATGAGTTGGACTCTTGTAGTAATGTATATATCTTCCATTCATGGAGCAATCCTATTATATGCTGACTTTTTTTTTTTTTTTTGTTTGAGCAGGCATGGACGAAAACCTTTGGGATTTTTATCTTTAATTTGCACAAAAAGTAGTTCTGAAACTGCAGAAAATTCCAAAAGGAGTAGAGGGAAGATCCCAAAACCTCGGCTTGTAACTCCAAAGCGAAACCTAAAAAACCACACTCCATCCCCGAAGGATGACAGGGAATCTTGTTCTCTTCCCTCTACAAGTACATCATCATCTGTGGAGTATGAGCATATAGCTGCTGATGCTGCAGTTATGGTATGTGTTTACCTTTGAATGCCCTTGCATTTTTGAGATGTGAAGAACAAATAATTAGTTATTTCAGGGGCAGGTAGGTGGTATGTAGTGTTCATGTTTTGAGATCCTTGTCCTGGTGACTTGTGCTTGTCTTGGAAACTTAAAAGGGAAGTGAGCTGTTTTTTCTCTGCAAGTATGAATATGTGTTTACTGTATTCAGTAAACACTGAATTTTTGGATAACCTTCCTATCTAAATTGGAAGCTCAAGTGCATATGTGTGTGTGTGTGTGTGTGTGTGTGTGTGTGTGTGTGTGTGTGTGTACACATATACATACATACACACAAACAGATTAAGACTGTTAAGAGGAGCTTTTTCTCTTTGTATTAGGTTCCAAGTAACAAGCCATCTGAGAAGCCACCCCTTTGTGCTAAAGGTCAAGAGAAGGAAGAAGAGCCAACCAGAATCTCTGAGTATTTTTTCAGTGATATCTTTATGGAAGTGGATGATTCAGAATAGCAAGTCAGCTTTATAAAAACCTAGGATCTGAGAATATAATGCAACAAGAAAAGAGTATTTTTTTCAAAGTTCTTATGTCGATTATGCCACACTTAATGTAATCCAAGCTATTTTTAATTCCATAGAGATGAAAGGTATTTCTTCTGAAGCAACCTGGATACTTTTAAGATGTTGACATAATCTAAAGCTCTACATTGATGTCATTGTACCAGAGCAGCACCTGCTGGCTTGTAGTTTCACTTTAGATGCTGATAATGGATGCATGACTATCTTCAAGAAAGTGCAATGAAAAAATGCTTAATTTTTGTTGCAAGCTTCCCTTTGAATTTTAATGCTAAAGCTTGTGGTACTGGCTGTACAAGTTCTTTACTTCTTTTTGTGAAGTATGTTATGTTAGTGTGTTAGAAGGAGGAATGAACCTTTTATCTATAGTGTAATCTTCATAGATCAAGATGCAAATACTGGAAGTAGCGTAGTAAATACATAGATATGTTCAGCACTGCAGGTATTTTTATTAGCATCTTCAAATCATGTATTTTTATAAGGGTTTTTAACCATGTGAATTAAAAGATCCTAACCGAAAATCCGGATAGGTTTAGTTCCTTAAAAATGTATTGAGAACAACTGGAAAAACACAACTTATTGAAAATGCTGCGCAGTGTTAATCTTTGCGGCTGTCCTGTTGGCGTGGAAGGAAGAGGTTAATGTTTCCTAGTATAAATCCTGATTTCCTTCTAAATACGAAAACAAGGGGATAAATACCATTTCTTTTCTTTGGTTTTATGTGTAGGTGTTCATGTATCTGCTGACTTCCTTGGTTTCCCTTGTGCAAAGTAGTGCAAAGTGGTAGGATTTAAACCATGATTATACAATGTGGTTGCTTTGAGGATTTGCTACTTTGAAGGAGTAGAATTTGAATGGTTTTCCTCATGTTGCATGTCTGCTTGTACTGTAACTCACTATAAAAATGCTGATGTAGCTTTATGATTTTTTACTTGCCTCATCAAGAAGATTGTCTTGTTGAGACAACTAGGCTCATGCAGTCTCAAAGTCAGATCACAGGTCATTCACAGATTCAGTACTTATTCTGAAACTCCTTCTTACACAAAAATGAGTGTGGAGAATTAAGTAGTCTTTATTTTTCTCCTGTTACTTCATACCAGCAGGTACTTTTGCAAAACAAATGATTTATTGTTAAACTGATGTTTAAATGGTATTGTGCTCTCAAGGAGCATAACAAAGAAACCTACCTTCAGTTGGACTGGATAACCAGTTACTGGCAAAGATTTTCATATAAGTAGTTTAAATACTTTTGAGACTGCTTGCCTTTTCAGAAAGCAAGGCTTCTGAAGGAACCTTTGAAAGTTTGTCAATGAGGAAGAATACACAGAAAAGCTATTGTTACTGCAAATTGCTACATTAGCAGGCCTCTGTCAATCAAATGGGTCTAGCTGCAGTATCTTCTTGAGGTGATAAAAAAGGGACTAACAGTCCCAGTATAAAGTAACTTACTTGAAAGCATACTGTCAACCCCCCTCACCACCCAGAAGACCCCAAAAACACTCATCACCAACAGTTTCTGTTCACATAGGATCTTGTGCTTTGCCTAATCCATTTAACTTGAAATGCTTATCTAAATATTGTCTTACTTGTAAACATTATGAAATAGATTGATCTATACATAAAGGGCCATGTATTGTATATCTTGCAGATATTATTTTATGTAAGCAAGTGTTAGATTCCAGATACATGTGGCATGTTTAAATCACTTGCACTTGTAAGAGACTAAAACAGATTTGTGGGGAGTCACTATAGAATAATTGCCCTAAATACTTTGAGGTGATAACCATTCCACATTTAGTTGTGTACATTTTAGCTTGCATCCTTATTACAAGACAAAAGACAACCCAGCTATTTCATTACTAAAATTTAAGGTGCCTTATCTACCTGTTAATTGGGGCTACACACTTTTTTTTTCCCTGCAGTAAGTCACATGCACTTTGTTAGAGGGTTTGTTTGGGTTTGGTTTTTTTTTTAAAAAACAAATTTAATTTGAATAGAGGTAAGACAACTTTGTGTTCTAGTTGTGTATGAAAGTTTTATAATGGTGAAGGAGGTAAGAAAAGGTTGAAATCTCAATCCCTATTAGTTTAGCATTTCTACAAAGATGTGGCATTAGACTGCTTTGCTTAGAGTTGTCCAACACCCTGTATCATTGCTTATAACCTTTCTGTTTCAAAGAAAGTAGTCATATTCTCTGTGTGAATTATGTGAATAAATTATTTTATATTGCCTCTGTTTCCATTTCTTGGAATAGCATTTGCAGTTTTTAAATGCTCACAGGTATAGTAAGTTAACAAAACTGTTGGCTAAATGGATGGCTGAAGCTCTGACTGCAGCGCTTGGGGTGCAGACGGTGGTAAGAGACTAAGTACATTTGAACCCGGGCTGTGTGGTGGGTTTCTCTGGTTTTGGGTATGTTTTAGCCTAATTTACTTGGTGTCTAACTTCGTAGTGTTTTCTCTTTGTAAATACAAAATAAAACTGGAATGCTGGAAAACAGCAAAGCTTTCACACGAGGAAGAATAAAAAATAAACGATGTGCCACTCTTACTGTAGCATCTCAGCCGTTCTGCAGGTAATGACAAAAGGGCCAGGGCTCTCCGGGGGTGTGCACAAGTGTGTAATCCCGTCTGGGAACAAAAGTCTGCCAGTGGGAGTTCTTCAGCGTTGTCTTGCAGCCGGGGCCGATGGGGAGCTTGCGCTGGCCTGTCGCCGACTGGCAAAGGGAAAGGCTTTTGTGTTGTACGAGTCTGGTTCTCTCATTCCGCTCTATACCCCACGGCCGGCAGGACGGGGCACTGCGGGCAACGACGCTACGGCCCGGCCCGGCCCCGGGGCCCCGCTCT
>NW_009919709.1:0-10732 GCF_000696875.1 Nestor notabilis
TCCTTCCTTCCTTCTTTTCCTTCCTTCCTTCACCTCAGGAGCCCTAGGCAGCCAGAAACCCCTTCCTATTCCAGGATGACTCCGTTTCTGGAAAAACCGGGAAGCTGCTGGGTTAGTTGGACAGGAATTTCTCAGCGTAGCTTTCTTGCAGGGAAGGGTATGTAGTGCCCCTTTCTGAAGCATGCACATCTATTCCTACACCTTCAAGCCCGATGTGGTCTTACCTAATACAGGAATGAACTTTACTGTGGAGTTGTGACTGACACTTCCATGCTGAATGTGTGCTGGAGGTTAATGGGACTTGTGTGCGTACTTGTCTTGTGAGATGAGTTAAGACATCACTAGGAATCTGAAAGTTCTGCCATTTTAAAAGGATAATCCAGTAGAATTCTTCTATCATCTGTCCATCCAGCGTCAGGAACTTGAAATGCTCATGAGCTTAGTCTGGCCAGATGGTGATGCTGAGAAGAGTTGCTTGATTATGGAACAAGCACAATGAAAGTTGGCTTAACACCATGTCATAGAAGAATGACAAAGTTGAGATACTTTGGGTTTCAGTTCAGTTTGCTTCTCTTTAGGGATTGTTTCTCTCAGATTCAATAATTTCTATCCCAGGTCATTAAATACTTTACCAGCCAGGTAACCCCAAACAGTTGGTTTGTTTGGGTTTGGGGTTTTGGTTTTGAGTTTTTTTTTCCAAATTTGGGGAAGTTTTCCTTATGCTTCTGTTCCTGGTTTTCAGAAGATAGAAATACTAAAAATGCTTTCAGTGAACTTTAACTTGATGGCTGCTCCATTTTCACATACAAAAATAATGTTCATACCACTTAAAAATAATTGTTAGACACCTTAATTGAGGTTCATCATGTACGTTTATAGAAGCGTTTAAAATTCTTTCATTTGTTTTGAGGGTCATAAGTTTTTTTTGAATAACAAATTCTGATTTTATAAAGAAAGCTCAGAGGTCTCAGTTTTATGGGTGAAGCATGAACAAATAAGTCTTAAAAGAATGCAGACAATTGGGACAAGTCTAAGTGTTAAGGAAATCACATGTCTTAAGAGTACTTCATAGGTTTCTAGTGTGTTCTGCAATTGAAATGCTGAGCCATTTTTGGTTATATTCTCTAAGCTGGTGAATGATAGACAAATGTGAACTTTGATTCTAGCAAAAGGAGGTTCGTGTCTTAAGTGCTACTGCCCTTGTTCTTCAATGACTATATAATAGCATCGTTAGCAAATACAGTCCTTGAGTACATTTGTGTGTGATATATGGAATCATAGAGTGATTTGGGTTGAAGGGGACCTTAAAGCTCATCCAGTTCCAACCTCCTGCCATGGGCAGGGACACCTTCCACTAGACCAGGTTGCTCCAAGCCCCTGTGTCCAACCTGTCCTTGAACACTGCCAGGGATGGGGCAGCCACAGCTTCTCTGGGCACCCTGTTCCAGCGCCTCAGCACCCTCACAGGGAAGAATTTCTTCCTAAGGTCTGATGTCTCCCCACTTTCAGTTTAAAGCCATACCCTATCTTTACTTGCTCTCATAAAAAGTTCCTCTCCAGCTTTCTTGTAGACTCTATCCAAAGGACTTCAAACAATCTCCTGGGACTCAAACCTCCTTAAGGCACATGCTGCCCATGGGTTTGGATGGGAAATCTCTCTGCCTTCATAGCTTGGTTTTGTGAGATCTTCGGGTTATTTTCAAGTTTGAAAGTACACTGATTTTATAGAATAACTGGCTGCTAGAACTGTGTGTTTAATTAGAGTGTTCTCAATAAATTTTTTATTTAAATGAACAGTTACTAGTTTGGAATGAATCCATTTTAGATTCCAGTGGTTTTAATGAGCTACTTTGAACCAGAGGTAACACACATGTTCACAGTATGCATATGCAAGACTTAGAGTGCAGTGTTTTGGTTTGCCAGTCTCAGTTGGCACTTGTAATTAATGATCAAGCATTTTGTCTCCTTGGTCACTTGATGACCATAGGCAAGATCCTTGCTTGCATGCCTGTGGAGTGGGGTGTTGAATTAGTCAGAAACATTTTAGTTGAGATTAGGAGCAGAAGCCTTTCAGCATTTGGACCATGAGTCAAATGTAATCTTCTGGTGTGAATTTACAGTGGTTCTTTCTTAGTTTCAGTTGATTGACAGCAAGAGTTTATGGTCCCACTGCCCTGGTCAAAACTCTTGTCTGTCAAGAGTTCAAAGTATGACTGACACAATGGATATGGGGAAAAATGGTGCAAGGATACGATTGACCAGGAGGTTTGCTTTCTTGTTAGAAGTAATATGGTCCATCTGCAGAGTTGCCAGGTAGAATTCATTTTAAAAAATGTGTGTTAAATCTGGCAAATAGCAGCCTTTAATACATAGATACTTTCCAATTGACTTTGCTCTTTAAGCAGTCATGTAACACTCATGAACTAAGATTTTTGTGTAATTGTGCTATTGAGCAAGTCTAATTACTAAGCAGTCACATGGTCTTACTGACCTCCTTTCTCCTGGCATTCAGCCTACCTGTTCTATATTCATGAATGCTACATAACAAACGCCAGGGCCTTCCTCAGCTCACTTCGTCTTTTCTCGTTCTCTTCTGTTTCTTCTTCTTCCTTCTTTCAAGCTGTCAGTTCAAGAAATGCTTCCATTGAGACGTGTTTTTTCTATATAATGAGTTTTCCAGGGTCATTGGCAGATCAAGACTTGCGAGAGGGAGGTTATTCAGTGCAGTAAAAGGTGATGAAGAAATGGAGTGAGATGCTAAATGCAAAATTGCTTTAATGCATCTCTTCTCAACTGCCCTTAAACTTTTGGCACCAGAATTAGCATGCATCTAATTATGTCAACAGAGTAGACAAAGAATGTAACTTACGTACTCCAGCAAGTAACCATTACCTACTTATGAAAAAATGTGTTTGTATGTGCTCACAGACTTTTCCATATTAAGGAGAATGCAGTCTCATGTTTAGCAATATCACTTTGGGAAGGTTTCATTTAGCCCCGGATTTAGTACAGTGGCAATTGGTCTCAATATCTAAAAAAAGAAATGCAAACATTCTGTTAGTTGCTGCATAAGAATTTACTTTAGGTAATAATTTACTTCTTTAGTTTGTCTTTTTGAGTGTGCATGCGTTTGATATGCTAGTTAGGACTGTCATGCAGCAATTGATTTTAAAAGGATGGGTAGTGTAATCTTGACAATCCTTGTATTGCTTTTTAAATCATTCCTGAAGAGAACAACTTTCACCTGTAAAATAAGATTAATAAGATTTGTGTATCTAGTAAACTTTGTGAGAATATTGATGTGTTCAACATAGAATCACAGAATAGTTAGGGTTGGAAAGGACCTTAAGATCATCTAGTTCCAAGCCCCCTGCCATGGGCAGGGACACCTCACACTAGCCATGTCCCCCAAGGCTCTGTCCAACCTGGCCTTGAACACTGCCAGTGTTGAAGCATTCACAACTTCCTTGGGCAACCCATTCCATCCTGCGAAGTGAGCTGCTGTTATGGCAGATAGTTGTATTGGATTAGGAGAAAGAAAAGATGGGTTGTTTTGTTTTGGTTTTGTTTTTTTTTTTTTTACGCTTACACCTCAAAGTATAATGAAAATTAATAACTTGAGGGGAAGAAGTTTCATTTCCAGGACAATCAGTATAATTCATGGAAATGGGAACTTGTTTAGGAACACTAATACTGAGACATCTTTCTGTAGCACCTCTTAAATTTTGCTATTCTGTACATCAGGTTTTGAAAATACAGTTTCAGGATATGTAAGTAATGATTTGTCCTATCAGGAGCTGTTTGCTGGAGGTGGGATTGGTGAAGAAAGTTTGTCAATAGACTTATTTTATGAGTGATTGCAGTTTTAAATGATACTATATTTGTACTCCAGGCAGGCAAAATTTGTCTGTTATACTTTGTTAATTTCTATGTTGTACTTCGTATGTACAGAGGAGTGCACCAAAATAATGATGGCTTCCCTGCTAAAGCTAGCCCTTTAAATTTGTTTTCGTGGTGTAGCACTTAGGATTAAAATCTGTTTGATTTATGAAGTATTTAACATCAAGCCAATTATCTAAAACATAGATAGAGGTAGCACTCTTGGCTTTTCATGTACAAAGCTAGACAATACATCAGGTTTGGGAGAAACATTAGTTTTGTATGTATTCTGTAGATTCTTTTGGGTTTCTTTTACTGGGGAGGGGTAGCCTGTACAGAACGCTGCTGCTACAGCCAGGGTGTAGCAGGCCCAAGGGAACTTCAGCATTCCTTGCTGTGTCCTAGGCATACCTGTGTGGTGGGTTGACCCTGGCTGGATACCAGGTGCTAACCAAAGCCACTCTAACACTCCCTCATCTGGATGGGAAGAGAAAATAGAATGGATCCTGTGGGTTGAGGTAAGGACAGGAACATCACTCAGCCATCACAGGCAAAACAAACATGACTTGGAAAAAAAATAATTTAGTTTATTACCAATCAAATCAGAGTAGGGTAATGAGAAATAAAACCGATCTTAAAACACCTTCACCCCACCACTCCCTTCTTCCCGGGCTGAACTTCACTCCTGATTTTCTCTACCTCCTCCCCCCCAAGCAGTGCAGGGGAATGGAGATCACGGTCAGCTCATCACATGTTGTCTCTGCTGTTCCTTCCTCCTCATCAGGAGGACTCCTCGCACTTTTCCTCTGCTTCAGCATGAGATCCCCCCCATGGAGAGTTCTCCATGAACTTCTCCAGCATGAGTCCCTGCCATGGGCTGCAGTTCTTCATGAACTGCTCCAACGTGGATCCCTTCCATGGGGTGCAGTCTTTTAGGCACAGACTGCTTCAGTGTGGGTCTTCCGTGGGGTCACAAGTCCTGCCAAGCAAGCCTGCTCCAGCATGGGCTCCTCTCTCCACAGGGCCACCTTGCTGTCAATCACTTGGCGTATAAACCGAGTACAACCCCATTGTAACTTTTAATGAGTGGCTTCAGTGTGTAAGTTGGAGCACTTTTGTCCAACCAGCCCACTAAATTGAGGGTGATTAATCTGTAACTTTTCAAATCCGCTATTGAATTGTTTTCAGAAGCCATGTGTTCAGATGGGAGTTCTGTGGTACCAGCGATTGGATTGGAGAAACCCTCCAGTGCCACAAACCTAGGCTGCCCACGTGTCCTCCTTCACTGAAGGACCCATTTACACCATGAGTGCCCACACACAGATCAGCAATTCCCTCTCTAATTCAGCGTGGTACATGATGTAGTCCTGTGATTTACGAAGTACGTCATTGAACCACACTGACGTACGTCCTCATGGTTTTAATCTTGTGGTGTTGATGACAGGGCTGGTTCCACCCTTCTGTGATAGCACGCAGCCCTGTGGTAAACCAGGTGAGCTCAACAACCTGTCCAAAAGAGATTAGTTACCATTGTGGTGGGATTAGCTCTGTGGTAGACGGTGCCAGCAAAAAGGTCACAGTGGTAGTAGCAAAGAGGTGAGAGTGGGGAAGGCAGGTACTATTTCTTTCAGTAGTAGTATGAATTTGAGCCACATTAATACGGCCATATAGCTGTGGCCTGCGTTGCTTGTCTGTGTAGTAACTATGGGGTGGTTTTTGGAAGATGATTATTGGTTTATTCCATGGTTTGCCATTTGTTGACACTTTTTGAAGTTATTGTTGAAAGTAAGTATTGGCCTTTTTACTGTGTTAGTGGGAAGGCCTGATTTATTTTTTTTGTCAAACTGCCAGAAATAACCCTCCCAGTTGAGAAATCGTACTATGCTTGTTTGCTTATTTTGGTGAATGATCTTATATCGCCAGATTCTGTAATGTAGCTGTTGTGAAACTGGACAAGAAGTCTGCACTGGTTGGTCTGGAGAGAGCAAGTGGTATTGCAAATCCAACTTTATACAGTGTTCAACGTGACTTTTTCCAAGTAGCAGTTTTTACAGGCCAGAAAAATTCCAGTGATCGTTTATACAATTTGCTTTTTGACGGCAAAATTGATTTTGAAGGAATCTTAATTCCTCAGAATAAGCTTTTTTCTTGAGGTTTTTAGAGACCTGTTTTACCTCACTGGCCTCCAGGCTTAAGGATATCAGGAGAAGGTCTGGGTACAGTGTTCTTGATAGGCAAGTGTAGTGTGTGTACTTTGAGTATCAAAGGATAAATGCAGTGTTGAAACAACTCTGTAGGGTTATTTCAGTCTTCCTTCTCTTGGGCCCAGAAATCTAGTTTTGTTTTAATTTTACCTAAATATCAATAGATCACATGCTTTGTTTGAGCTGGGGAGCATAATCTGTCTGCAACTTGTTGTGTTACCTCCTCTGGTCATGAAAGGAGAGGGTGATAACTCCCAAGAAACACCATCTGTGATGAACATTAAACCAGCTTTTTTCTAGGCAATCAAGAATACACGTTTTTTTCCCAACAATCAGTATGTGGTGGTGTCAATGAATTCTGCGTCAGTTCTTCAAAGCTAATTATTTTACTTATTATCATAGAAGCACAGAATGGTTTGGGTTGGAAGGGACCTTATAGGTCATCTAGTTCCAAACCCCTGCCATGGGCAGGGACACCTTCCACTAGACCAGGTTGCTCCAAGCCCCATCCAGCCTGGCCTTGAACACTGCCAGGGATGGGGCAGCCACAGTTTCTCTGGGCACCCTGTGCCAGGGCCTCACCACCCTCACAGGGAAGAACTTCTTCCTAATGTCTAATGTAAATCTCCCCTCTGTCAGTTTAAAGCCATCCCCCCTTGTCCTGTCACTACCCATTCTTGTAAAAAGTCCCTCTCCAGATTTCTTGCAGGTCCCTTTAGGTACTGAAAGGCTGCTGTAAGGTCTCTCCTGAGCCTTCTCCTCCAGGCTGACCAAGACCAACTCTCTCATCCCATCTTTTGTCCATTTTCTTGCAATAAAGTATTTTATGAAAAGGTCTTCATTCCTGCCAATGGAAGCTAATTTAAAACAAGTTTCATTATGCAAATATTGCAGAAAAAGCTGCTTATCATCATACCACCTGAACTTTATGGTTTCTGACAGTTTATCTACAGCATAGAAGCCTTTCTTTTCAAGGAAAGTGGTTCTTTTCCGTAGTCTCTCAAAGCCAGGCAGGTTTTCGGGTTAATTGTATAACCCGTGGTAGGAGAAAGGTCAAGCTGCCAGCAAAGTCAGCCATTTTTTCAGCGTGGAAGTTACGCTAAAGTCTGTGATATATTAATTGGTATATTGCAAGAAACTCTTTGCTATAGGGAATTCTGTGACCTTCCCTTAGTGACCTAAAAAGACAGAAGTCAGCTTGAGCATGAATCTGTTGTGTAAGTAGTGTGGGAGTACTCGGCTTTCTGTTTTATAGGATTAGCATTTTGCATATCACATTTTAACAGGTTTAATAACTGTGCCTTTGGTAACGTCTACGAAAGGGCTGGATTTCATTACTAGGGCAGGAACTTTATAGTAATTTTGTGCAATACGTTTTCCTTCAATCTTTCAGAACCCTGAATGTGGAGTAAGGTTAGTTTGTATACTTCTGGCTGTCAAGTGCTTTGCAATGTAGGTCAACAGGTGAACTATAATTGCAATGTTCTTCTAACCCCAAAGCCTCCATATGTTTTTCAGGTCACCATTAAGCATTTGCTTTCACTGCTTTGGAGTTCTGTGTACATAGATGTTACTTTATGCAGGAATAATGCTCTAGTGGTGGTGAAGGATAGATTGGAAGGAACTGGGAAAAACAGGTCAATATTGTAATGGTCTGTTTCAGGTGTGTAAATGGAGACAGCTGTGTCAGAAGTCTACATGTATGTGTATACTTTTGGACCAGTTACAAATCTGAGATTGTGCCAATTACCAATGGAGAGATAGTAAAAGAATAACACATGAACTTTGTTGGCATTAGTTTAGACACTAGCTGAGCTGCAGTAAATAGAGCTTCCTAAAATACACTTCTTTTTCCCCTTGAGTTCTGTACTTAGTGATTTGTTTGGGTTTTTTAAATTTGCTTTAGTATTTGAAAGGCCTGAAAGTCTCTATTGGTAATCCTGGGTAGGAAATAGGAATTTGATAATTCTTGCTCATAATCTTTTCGAAGAGTGGTAACACAACAAGTTTCTTGCAATAGGATGAAACCTGTTGTGGTTATCAGAGATAGAAGGGATTTCTTGCAGCTGAATGTTGGTCAAGATGTGTCTTGCAAGTCTAATACCGGTGTTGGCCCGCACGTGATGTCATGCACACCTGAGCTTTTGTGCAATTCTTTGCTTCCTCCTGCAGCTAAGCTAGAGAAATTTTCTGGGCCTGCTTTTGAAACTTACTTTATCTCAGTGTTTCTTCATTTGTAGAAAACATTTCCTTTCCTGTTTAGTCACATGTGTTCCTTTTTTCACATCTGTTAGTATGTCTGTGACTCTTGCACTGTCGTGGAAAGGAAGGGCTGCAAACTTCTTGCATGGTAAGTTTGATTCATTTCAGAATACAAACTCCTATCCTTTCAAAATGAAAACTAGAAACACTGAGAAAAATCTGTTCAAGCTCAAATCGGGTAAGTTGTGAAGTATGGATATATGTCGTTACTCATTCTTCAGTGATGGAAATGAACTATCTACAGTTTAGGTTACTTAGGAACAACTGCTGTAAGGAAAACTTGGATTTTTCTGTGTTATCTGTCCAAAGTGTGGAAACCATGACCTAGGAAATGCTTTACTTTTTATAGTAAGGAACCTGTGTAGTTCACTGCTTGCAGAGTTTCTTTTTTTCCCTTTTCTTAATGCCAGTGCCAATTCTACTTATCTCATAGGTGAATGGCAAACTGTGCTGCAATTGAGAGAGGGGCAAAATAATGCTCGAAAGAACAGAAATAGGATGGCAACCTTCATGAGAAGGATGAGTAAATAAATAGGTAACTCCTTCATGCAGGTTGCTTGTTACTTGATGCCTTGAGTATAATTTGTAAAGCATGATCACGATCTGCATGGTTACAATTTTGCTATGCACTAAATATACAGAACACCATGGCAAGCTTGATCTCAGTTCTGCAATCTGTTCAGTTCTGAAGTACTGGAGAAGTGTACAGAGAATTGTAAGATTCCATTTTACAGAGCAGTGGGTATTAAAAGTAGTTAATTATTTGATTCCCAATACATGGGATTAATTGAAAAATGGAGCGAAATTTTTCTTTCCTATGTTCTCTTGTGAGTTTTGTCAGAATTGAAATTTTTCTGACTAAATCCTGTGGCATCAAGTGATTATTTTTTTCATTAAAATTTTTTTCTATTCATATTTCACATTCCTAAGAATAAGCAAACTCATTTTTTCTAGGGGCTTAAAGTAGAAAAAGAGAATAATACAAATAATACAGCTTTTAGAAGAGATTGAAGACTATTGTTTCTCTTATTCCCCTCTCATGGGAGAGGCATGACTACATCTGTAAAACTGAGATTTGCATTTAAAATAAAAGAGTCTACAGAGCAGATTTTGCCATCAAGGTTTCAGAAGGTTCTTTGACTGGGGAGGAGGTTGCATTTTGTTTTTTTCTTTGTTTTTGTAAGTCTTGCTGTTACTGAACTCAGAAAATTGAAACTATCCAAGTCGTAAAGACGGTGATCAAAGGATGTCATCTGAATTGGTTTATTTGGATTGCTTAGGGATGATTGCTGTGACTTTAGTTATTTTTCAGATGACAGGCTTAGTAATACCAAATTTACTGTGCTTTATCTGTGTTTCTTTTTAGATAGCGTAGCTGCTGTTTACTAATATCATGCTGTATATCCCAAATCCTACGAATGCTTCTTTAAATGACTTGTTACAAGTGACTTTTTCACTTCTCCAGCATGCTATTTAACTGGTATGACTTGAAAACGTCTACTAATGTGTAGTTTCGTCACTTCAAGGCAAAGGATAATGTTGTAAATTGCTGTGATATTGATAGTTCAGCTTTAGTCCTGCTTTGTTTATCCCTTTTATTACAAGGCTCTCATAATCTCAGAAGATACGTATGAAGATCAGTTCTGGTAATGTAGTCATGGTGTTTTTCAGTGAGCAGGTTTTTTTTTCATTTTACTGAAATTTCCTTTCTGTAAGCTAGTTGCCAGTAAACTTACTGGTGAGAAGTACTTTATTTGAGCGATAGTGGTTTTTCTTCTAAACCATGAAGAATATCATGGGTTTGTGGGGGATAATGTGGATCTTCCTATTTTTACGTTTTAGATTTTGGCTTTCTGCATTCTTTCAAATATAGCTCCACCACCTCTCTTTTCCAGTGCCAACTCTGAAACACTGTGTTTGCCAAAGGAAAGTTCTTCAATGCTGCGTTACTGAAAGTTCTACTCCAGTTCTTTACTACTTCCATATGACACAGCACAATGGAACTTGCATTTCTGGCACTGGAGGTCATGCTTTCAAACTGAAAAGTTACTTTTGTGATCAGATGTTGCTCTTGCGGCAGCAGCCTTCTTGATTTTTCCATAATTCTATGATTTCTTTTTTCTTCTACTAATCCATCTTTCTTCCAAAATCTGCCTTTTTCATTTGCTGCTCTGTGGCTTGTCAAGTGCAATGGTAAAGTAAAAATAAATTTTAGGTTTGTTTTTTTATTTATTTTTTTCCCCTTGCTCTCTCTGAAGAGCATGAGATTTGCAGGAGTAATTGTCTCATTATAGACAGCTCGTTCCCAAGTGGAAGTGGTGGTGGTGAATTTAAAAAACTTTTCTGTTTGCACTATTATTGTCATCAATTCAGTATTTTTCTTGCTG
>NW_009919709.1:10763-37383 GCF_000696875.1 Nestor notabilis
AAGTTTTAAGATAAACTAAGCTTTGGAGAGCTTTACTGTGTGTTTTGTTTTCCTGCTTTCATAGTATGAGCTATATCTTCAGAATCTTTCTGTTAACTGACGTTTTAAGATGTGCTATACAGTAATGCATCGTTTGCCTTTTGTTGGAATGACTTGTTTTCTGCTCGGGAGTGTTAGTCTCCTGTGCTTGCCTCTCAAATTTTACCTTGAATGAAAGCTTTTGAACTTGGGGTTTGCATAAATGGATCAAAAAATACTTGTGCACAAGTCAGCGCTATCGATGTTTGAAGCCTAGTAGGCTTATTTCTACAGAAATAATCTTTTTCTTCATAAAGTTAAGATACAGTTCGATGAAAAGACACACTGGTGATCTTTTCTCCTTTGTTATAAGGTTAATGGTCATTAACAGCAGTAGTAAACAGGAAACTAAGTAATTGTCAATGTTACTTCCTGGGTTAGTGTGGTACTTGTGTATGTCCCCACTCCACAGTTCATGCGGTGCTAAATAGGGTTTAAAAACATGCTAACTTTACCTGTCATTCATGAGGGTTTTATGCAGATGTAATGTTTATTTTATACCTGTAATAAAGGATTATGTCCATTAGCTTGTGCTTGGATGGTAGTGCTGGAGCCTGCTTGTGCTGAAGCTGTTGACTCTGGCAAGGAACGTGTTGTTCATGAGCTGCTGTTCATTTTGACACCTTCCCTTTCTATTTTTTTACCAGCTCCTTCAGTTTTAAACATCCCCGTGGTACTTTTTGAACTGTGAGCACGTATTGGGTTTCACTTAACCTTTAGCAGCCAATGCTTCTAAATAAGACACAGAGGAGCAGAACTGACCGCACTGCTTGTTCCTGCTTGAAGCCTCTCTGTCCCGGTTAGGAATAAAGTCGGTCTGCGGTATGGGAATCCTCTTGAAGCAGCTCTGAAGGGAAGGAGAAATTCGGCTCCTACCACAGCGGTTACATATAACTGGAAAAGTAGGTCATTGTGGCAGGGAGTAGTCCAAACAGCCGCCTGGTTGCTGCAGCAACGACCTACTTTAGGAAACTATTCTTGTTGATTCATATTGAAATGTTCTTCTTACAAATGGTATAAGGAAATGATCAGGTTATGAGACATTTAGGAATAAAAGCTGCAGACTCTGTGGACTATCTTCTCTTCTCCCCTTTCCTCCTTCCCCCTTGGTCTTTGCCCCTTGCTGTTGGACATGTGGGGATTAATGCAAATAAGGTTGTTTTTTCTTCAGTTTTGACCTCTAGTGGGGAACATATCTTCTTGAAGGCTCTGCATAGCAGTAATACTTACTGGTGGTGATTAAGTTTCCAGAGTTCAGAGCCTACAGATGCCCCCCTGTCATTTTTGTCTATAGAAATAACTTTGGAGAGTTGGGTTTTTTTTTTTTAATCTGCTTTTTGAGGAGTATCTCTCTTCTGGAAAGCTAACAGTTTGTCTTGACATTCAACTGGCCTTACTTTAACTGCCTTGTCTCCAACAAAGTTTATCCACCTTCAGGAAAGCGGGCTTGGTAGTGACCTGCCTTTTTTTCTTTGAATTGGTAGTGTTCCTGTCTACGTCTTCCGTGTTGGCACAAGCAAACTGGAAAAAATAAAGTGATCCTGTGGAGGATGATGATTTCCAGTTGTCTATTCTTTCAACCTCGTAATAATAATAAAAAAAATCTGTGACTGGTGTTCAGGAAGTGAATTTTGGTAATTCATTCCCGTCTTCTGAAAGGAATGGGTAGACAGGGAAAATGAGGAAAATATGAAAAGTACAGTTGTTCTAATTGTTTTATGACAAATTAAACCTTTATTTAAACTACTATCACTTCTGCAGAAGAATACTGAATAGCACTTTTTAGTTATTGATGTTCCACTGAGCTGTACTACATACTTCTCAAGATTAATTTAGTTACTTCAGGCGAGGAACTTTGTTGGTCCTGACCTTCAGTATTGCAGTGAACTGCTGCAGTTGTGGCAGAGGAAGATAACCTCTTTATCTATTGATTATCTGTTTTCTTCATTTATTATGTCTTGAGCTATATTTCAGTTTTGTTTACCAGGGTTTACATTTCTGAGCTCTGTGCATCTTTTTTATCAGCTCTAGACTTTGAGAAGGAAGACCTCTGCAGCATGAAGTGCACCAGTACCTCTGTTAGTCTACTCATATGCTAAGAAAGTTTGGGACAAAGTGAAGTTTCTTTTGGATCTATTTCTTTTGGATAAAGCTGTGTTTCAGTTTGTTTGGTTTGTTTGCTGTTTTGGTTTTTTTTTTTTAGTGTTGATTCTTTCCATATGATTGTTACTCAAAAACCTGAACACATTTTGTCCATGTTTACTTTGTATTCAGATGTAAATGACCTATTTCTTCTGGATAAAGCTGTGTTTCAGTTTATTTGGTTTGTTTGCTGTTTTGTTTTTTTTTTTTAGTGTTGATTCTTCCCATATGATTGTTACTCAAAAACCTGAACACATTTTGTCCATGTTTACTTTGTATTCAGATGTAAATGACTAATCTCAGTTTAGAAAGACCAGTTCAGAAAATTTTGGCTGCCTTGGATTGCATGAGTAGGAATGGCAAGTTTGGATAGTGCTGACTGTCTGACCACCATAAGGTGAGCACCACAGAGATTAAATCCAGTCAGTTCTAACTAAGATTTTCAGGAATAGCTTCAGTTAATTTTTTCTGTTTTCCAAACTTTCTACCGATTTCTGTGCTTGCAAGTAGATTTCAGGTCTAACCTTAAATCTCTTCGACTAGTTTAACAGATTTTTCAAGTAAGGAAAGCCAGAGATAATGGAATTACACCTTAAAGACTTGCAATTTCTCAACAGTGTAGTTGAGAAAGACATTCATTTTACAGTGTTTCATTTCTGGGATACTTGGAACTGTGAAAAATCTTATTAGCAGTAATTATAACCTTAAAAAGGTCACTTTGATGTAAGGGAAGTAGAAGGGTTTTATTAAAATAAATGAGGGCCAGTATAAAATTTGTCCTTCAGAATCAGATTGCAAGGCTGTATCTTGTTATAGTGCTCTTATCATGCCTGCTCTTTTGAAATGAGCTATAGCTGTTAATTTTCTCATGGACAGCTTAGATTGCCGAAAATAACGTGGCTGAACTATTTCATAAAGCAGGCCAGCTCTGGTTTAATTACATCAAGCTTTATGAGCTGCTTGTTTAAATAAGAGAACTTGGAACATGAGAATAAGGAGTTTCAGAGTTATTTAAATACGAGCATAGCTGTACTCTCAACTTAGTTTTGTAACTTGCTTCTAGGTCCTATATCCCCAGCTGTCCTCACTGCAAATACATTTGTTTGCTCTTGGATTTTCCTTTATGCATCCAGCTAGTTTCTATCTGGAAAGAGCAGGCGTAAAGAATTAAAGTCAAATAATAAGGACTTTGATTTATCAGATTGGAATTAGAGGATTAGAGAAAAATAAACACAGAATACATACATTAAAGAATGGAAGACCCTGGGGTAGAGATTTAGGAAGTTGTGAGCCTGTTAGTCTATCACCAGAAGGCTGACCTTTGTAACAAGCAAGTAATTTGAGATGTTTGTTGCTAGTTATATGGGAAGAGTTTAGATGAAAAATAGGTGCCCTTTGAATGTGAAGTTAAGATCCAGATCTTTACAGAAGCTGAATACACTATTTGCTGTGACGTATGGCTCACAAAATGGGAACCAAATACAGATTACTGTTTGGGAGATTATGAACATGTTTTGAATACTGTTTCAGAGGTTATGAATGTCTTTCGAATAGGACAAAAAATTTGTGTGTTGCCTTCCTTTGGGGACTACTAACCTTGAAAAGGTAGTTCAGTTGGAAAGAAACAAATGAGGAATGATATGGAAGAACGTGCTAGCTTTGTGTCCAGTGTAAACTAGATCATATTAAAATTATTTTGTTGTATTAATAGAGCAGTATTGTTTGCTGTAGTTGGTATTCTAGTCCCACTCCATGTGTGAAATGGTCTTTACAACTTAGCTTCAAAGAAGATTCACCCAAAAGGACTCAGCTTGGAAAGATTAAATTTTAAACTCACTTTCTTTCAATTATTGTTTGAAGCCCTTTCAGCCTTTCTCAAAGAGTTAAATTTGTTTTTAAGAAGCTTTTTTGCAGCAATTAGAAATATTTCAGTTTTACATGGGCTTGGCTGTATCTTGCATTCTTTCTCCATCACCTCCACCAAACTTTGGCATGAAGATTATAACAGTAGTAAATATTAGGGGGGAAAAAAGCCAAGTAACACACTTCATGGTCTGTGTTTGGTTTTGTTTTTGCATGTGGATCAGCTCTTACTGAGTTATGAAAGATGCTGGAGTCCTGAATTGCACTCTAAAGGAGCTGGTTTTTTTCCACTGGCTGTAGAGCAACCCTGCAGGAGATTAGTTAGCCCCCACAGCCACTTCACTTAAGTATCTGGAGTTGAATAACATGAAATTTTTCCTGCTCTTGTGTATAAGATTAAAGGATAATACTTCTACGAAACGTATTACTGTATACCTGTTTAGGATGTGGAAGTTGTATGTGCTATTTGCTGAAACAATGTAATATAGTAAGGCATGCTGCTCTGACCTTCATTTGGTAATAGGAAAATATTACTATGGCTTGCTGCCAAAGGATGCGGTGCCGTGTACATAACACTTAAATCCTGTCTGAGCTTAATCTTCTTAGAGTTTCATAAGCATATACTGCTCACACTAAGACACATTGGTTGGTGGGAATCAAGCAGGAAAATATACTGGTAAAATATTAAATATATATAGGTATATAAAATTTTAGCCACTTCTCAGTGCCTCATACTCTGTTTTGGTATTAGATGAAATATACTGTATGATTCCTGTAGAAACTAGCATGAGGAATATGTTTACCTAAATGGTGCTGGACTTTCGTAATGACCTAACAGCAAAATAGCTGATATGAAAGAGAGGAGCTCTCGCCCCACGGCCCCCCCTTCCCGTGAAGACAAATAAATGTTGCATAATTTATTAACACAATCAGAGTCTAATTCTGCAAACTAAACCCACTCAAAACAATGTGGTTGATGTTATACAGTGTGTAATATTCTTTCTTTCTGATTGAATCCAGCTCCACTAAACTCTGGAAGATGGAGGACTATGTGATAGCAATGTTGGGGAAAAAATTGAATGGAGAAAACAAAACTAGCACACGTTAGGCTGCTTAAGATAATTCTGATAGGCAAAGTCTGAGTGGCAATCAAATATCCATAACGACATGAGTTTCTTGTTTGACAGTGCTTTTCTTTCCCTGGAGAGATTTTAATCAATGGCTTGGCATGAGGACTAGTGGGTAGATAGAAAGCATTTCAAAGGATTGGCTAAACAGAAGCTTTGGATGGATTGCTGGAAGTTGACCAGTCATAGGTAAAAATATTAATTAAACTTAGGAATTAAACAAGTTTTAGCACTGTTCTTTTTCACTTGACATTTTGAATATCTTCCTTAGAATAAGGAAGCCTAGATTCCTTTTTATTGTGTGGAAGTGGCCGTGCAGTCTAACATTCCTGCCTTACCTAATGGTTAAGTTCAGAATCTGGATCAGTTCAGGAAAAAAAATTGCAACTGAAGTTTCTTGATTCATAATGGTTTAGCACCACGATTTTCAGATGTGAACGGTGCCTGAAAGAGAAGTCATTGCATTTTTAAAGTCCCCTCAACTCCCAACAACTGTCCTCATTTCGTACTGGCAAGGATGGTTCTGTGTGATTATGGTTTCTGGGTGTTTATTACTCCTAAAAGTAACCCCAAACAAGACTTAATGGTACCCTTAAACAGTGTGTCCATAAGTATCCTTCTTACTAGTCTACTTACAAGTCTACTCCTAAATAAAAGTGCTAGATATTTCACAGACTGCCCCTGACTTACTCGCTGGAGAAAGTCTTTAATTACCTTAATAGTGCAGAGCCAGGAAGGCTACATGTTGTAGTGCTTGCTTTTGTTCACTTTGTTAATGGTTAACTGTGTTAACAATTAGTTATTTAACTTCTTGAATTTCTGCCTTGATGGTATCGGTTTATTTCAGTTGCATGTTAGCTAAAATTATCTGTACTATGCAAACCATTTTCTGGCAGTCACTCCTAAGGTTCAGGGGGGCAGAACATTTAGCTTAGATTTCAGACCCCAGGCAGACTGTGCATGATTGGCAGCAGGGACGATTGTAGCATTTCTTGGAGTAAACAGCCAAGATTTTTCATTCATGTCTTTTAAAGAATGTGATCTTCAAAAGCTTTCATGAAAGTTCTGAATGTCATAATTAGGTGATCCTGCACAAAATGTGTTATGCGTTCTAAGAATGTTGCTTAAGGACAGGTGTGCTTTGCGTTGGCATCTTCACTTAGACTTACAGTAGAGTAAGTCTTTTCTGCCTTCCACCATCATCTCAGTCAGGCATGCACTTCATGCAGTTTGCTACTGTGACATCAGTGGTGAATTTTTCCTTCCTTTGGTTTATCCAAGGGAAGTTGAAGGCCATACGTAGAAACCTGGGCCGATGCTCTAATCTGATAAAAAATATCTGTGCATCCTTTTTGTGTCTCTTTTGATGATGTCATATAGTTTTTAGTATTGATTCAAAGTGAAAAAGAAAGTGCTTTCCCATTGACTCATGGGTTGAGAAGAAAAAGGTGGTTAAGATTTCAGACTTGGAAACATGACCTGTTATGTAGAGATTTAAGTAGTTCCTAAATGACACGCTTTGGTGTAAAGCGTAATAGAATTCAAGCCTAGTAGCTCCTAATTTCATAGCTGCTATGAAGAAACTTTGCCTCAAGAGCTCATATACTAAAAAAATTACTTTTTATGAGGTCGAGGTTTCACGTTTGGTTTCAGTTTACAGTCTAATTTATCAATCACAATGATTTGGGCTAAAAAGGATCTTAAAGCTCATCCAGTTCCAACCCCCTGCCATGGGCAGGGACACCTTCCACTAGAGCAGGTTGCTCCAAGCCCCTGTGTCCAACCTGGCCTTGAACACTGCCAGGGATGGGGCAGCTACAGCTTCTCTGGGCAACCTGTGCCAATGCCTCACCATCCTCACAGGGAAGAACTTCCTTCTATCTAATATAAATCTCCCCTCTTTCAGTTTAAAGCCACCCCACCTTCTCCTGTCACTACATGCCCTTGTAAAAATTCCCTCTCCAGATTTCTTGCAGGCCCCCTTTAAGTACTGAAAGGCTGCTCTAAGGTCTCTCTGGAGCCTTCTCCAGCCTGAACAACCCCAACTCTCTCAGCCTGTCTTCATAAGGGAGGTGCTCCAGCCCTCTGAGTATCTTCACGGTCCTCCTCTGGACTTGCTGGAGCAGCTCTGTGTCCTTCTTATGTTGAGTTTGCCAAAACTGTACACAATACTGCAAGTGAGGTCTCACAAGAGCAGAGCAGAGGGGCAGGATCACCTCCTTCGACCTGCTGGTCACACTTCTTTTGATACAGCCCAGGACACGGTTGGTTTTTGGGCTGCAAGCGCGCACTGCTGGATCACGTTGAGCTTCTCATCAACCAACCCCCGCAAGTGCTTCTCCTCAGGGTTGCTCTCAAGCCAGTCTCTGCCCAGCCTATAGTTGTGCCTGGGATTGCCCTGACCCTGGCACAAGACATTGCACTTCACTAACTCAGTAAGGTTTGCATTGATACACCTCTCAGGCCTGTCCAGGTCCCTCTGAATGGCATCCCTTCCCTCCAGCATGTCAACCACACCACACAATTTATGTTATATTGTGAAAAGAACATGTTTATGAGCACAGTGGTGTATCTTTTCATAGAGAAAGCACAATTAATTTTGGCTTGTCTGTGCTAGACTACTGTTCTTGCTTATCCCTAAATGTATGCAGTGTGAGCAAAACACCTGCATATTCCTGCACTGCAGCGTGTCATGAGAGTAGTTTAGGACTGTTTTCACTTGCAAACAAGTGTTAGCGGTCAAAATGATACCTTGAAAACCTAAGAAATGTCATGAGAGTAGTTCAGGACTGTTTTCACTTGCAAACAAGTGCTGGCGGTCAAAATGATACCTTGAAAACCTAAGAACTCTTTTCTCCCAGGTCCCGTAATAGTTTACTGTGAGAATGTGTTGAATGCTGAGAATTACAGTTATTATTAAGTATGTGCCAGATGTGTTGGGGTTTACATGTTGTGTATATGTTATTACTCATCCATGACATATGTCTGTTGTAGATGAGGTTAGTTTGCTAGGACAGGAGATAAATGCAGTGCATTACAATGCTGTACCATGCCAATATTGGAGAGACTGCAGAAATCAGAAGTTGTCCCAGGGAGCTGATATAATTAAAAATTTCCTTTCACGTGGGCCTGTTCACACAGGCATCTGTTAACACGTTATATGAACGCAGAAGTTCTGCGATGTAGAATTGTCCTTCCTTAAATTCACAGTAATTTATATCTGTGGGTGTATCTAGCATGTTAGTTAGCATGCATTCAACCGCAGTGAAGATGTTGTGCAACTTTTAAAGGTGCTCCTGAGAAAAAGAGGTGGTGAAAACTTTGGTTATCACAAATAGTTGATTCAACTGTTAAGTTCTTGGTAAGGGTTGTATCTAAAAACAATGATTTAAGAAGGTTCATTTTTAATTGAGCAAGCCTCATTGCAGGAGGGATTGGACTAGATGACCTTTAAAGGTCCCTTCCAACCCAAACTATTCTATGATTCTATAAATCTGTGTAAGGGCTTTTGTTAGACAACTTCTATTAGCATTTTAATGAGAAAATGCCTTTTGATATGACATAACATAAATAGAGTTGGCAAACCCAAAGTAGATTATTAATTATTGGAAGCACATTTTGTTAAAACACATTTGGTCCAACTGAAGGATTCAGATATGCTTAATAAAGTGCACACTTATGCAGTGTAACCACTCGTAAACTGAATCTGTGTTCTGAAAGTCAAAAACGGTATTCTTTTGCATTGGTGTTTCTATAGATATCATAGGGTTGCTAGGGTTTAATTTGGTTTATTATTTTATGACAATGTGCTTTCAGTGAGTCTTGCAACACCATCTGTGGTTTGGCTGTTTTTCATTTGTTCTCTTTTTTGTTCAGGTGCTCCCTGTCCACTCTCCTGCTTCATTCCTACATATATTTTACTATTTGAATTTATACCATTATGTTTGTTAAGTACATGAAAGAGTTTTATGGAGATTGAAATGCTGGAGTGTGGTAAGTGATAGTTAAGAGAGATAATAAAAGGGATTTGGAGACCCAACAAAATAGAGATTAAACAGTATTAAGGGCAAGTTTAGGGATCTTGGATGTGAATTGGAGACTGGGTCAGTGCATGTAATCTTCTTGAGTAGGATTTTGTGCCAAGTCTAGCCTAGAAGTTGTATGTTGTGGTCAGTCAGGTTAGGAAGAAAAGAGATTGAGAAAATAGAGAGAACTGAAGTGCCAATAGGAACAAACTCTTAAGTTTCCTCAAAGACAGATTTTTAGTTTGAATAGCTATAAGGGTTTTATGTCACCAGTTTCTCTTTATGTTCTTTCCCAATATTCTGTTATACGAAGTTTAAAAAAAGCCCCAAACAACAAACCACCCCAACAACAGAATCCTATCAAAGCAAACAAAGAAAGAAACAAAACCCCAAACCTCTCCCGGACTGTTCCAAAGGTATCCAGGACACTACTGCAGTTTGTCATCACAGCAATTTGTGAAGTCTGTGTGAATGCATATGCTCCTTGAAAAATGAAAGATGAAATGAAGCTGTACTTCTCAGAGTCCAACTGGAACTGACTTTGGCCTGGGAACATGGGCCCCAAGTTCTCTCTGATAGAAGCATATGCGATTCTCATCTGATTCTTAAAATTACTCCCATGTAGTTTCTAACTAAATGAGCGTATGGAAGTTTCTTTTACTTTTCTTGCTTCATGGTCTAACTACCCCAGAGATTTTTCAAATCAGAATTTAGCCAAGTGAGAGGATTAGGCGTTTTTGGTTTGTTCTGGTTATAAAACATAAAAGCATAGTTGCCAACCCAGAAGCTGTTGTATTCTTGTACTGTGGCTTCCTCTCAGACTTGACTACAGTTAACCCTCTGAGGTCAAGTGAGCCACACATATGTTAGTAGGTTTACAACAGTCATGTATGCTGTATCCCTCATACAGTGAAAATGCTACACCTTCTAATTGGCTATATTTTAGTATTTGTTTTTCAAAACCAGGGTGTTGCATGAACTCCTGATGTCAGTAAGCCTGGTTGGTCAGTGCCTTTGTCTTTGCAATGCTGTGGGCACTGCAGCTGTGCAGCCTGCCCTTTGCTGGTAGCTCCCTACCATTCCACCTAGGCTGCCAGTGCAGTGTCTCCAGGGCTCTGTGGCACTGCTTTCCCAGCACTGGTCCTGGGCGGTTGCTCCTGTGGTGTTATCCTTGTGGCCTGGCATCCACACACAGTGTTGTTACAGCAGGCTCTCTCGGGAATAATGGCCTGCAGTGTGGGAATCTCCTCTTTCTTCCACCTCTCCCTTTGGGTGTAGCTTTTGGTTTATAGCAGGGGAATCCAATAATGCGTGTGCTTAGAGGTTAATGACTGTCAGGCTCTGACTCGGTGGATGCCCTGATGAGCATGAACTTTGGTGAGTGCCTGCAGCATTGTAAGACAGAATAGCTGACAGGGTTTGAGTAGCTCCTGATGAAAACTATATTGTTGCTATGAGGAAAAATATTATGGAGGAGCCACTTGTTCCACTGGCAGAGGAGTCCAGGGCAAGGGGACCCCCAGCATCTCTCTCTCTGGCTGGCCTCAAGGTGAAGTTTTCATTTCTCCTCTCCTTCCTTCTGTTTTTATTTCTTCCTTGAACAACTTTTACCTTTGTAATTATTTTTACTTACTGTACCCACTAACAAATCTTCACCTGTGTGAACCTACCTCAACATCCTTTGTGCAACCACCTGTTTCTCTTGAAGACTTGCAGATTTGCAGGACCCCATCCTCCTTCCCTCCCCTTTTCTTCCCCCCTTATTTGCTGCTTTGCTCATTAAATAATTAGGGTGAGGTTACAGCTGAGATGCGTGAAACTGTTTGTTCTATAGAGGGCTATTTTTATAAATGAAGGCCGAAGTGATAGTTTATATTACTAAAAACAGTATACCAGAGGACTACATGGTCCTAAGTGTAGTAGCAGTATGCTAAGAGCTGATTGTTTGGTTTCTGTTTGTGTTTCTGTGGTGGTGGTTTTTGTTTTGCTTTGATTTTTTTCCTGTGATGTGCTTTAGAATGACAAGATATTTCTAGTTTTAGTTAAGACTTGAGTATGCGTTGTGGTTTAACCCCAGCTGACAACTAAGCATCAATCAGCTGTTTGCTCACTTCCCCCATGGCAGGATGGGGAGAGAATTGGAAGATGAAAGTGAATAAACTTGTGGATTGAGTTAAAAGCAGCTTAATATGTAAAGCAAAAGCCACATGCACTGAAGCAAAGCAAAGGAATTCATTCACCACTTCCCATTGACAGGCAGGTGTTCAGCCTTCTCCAGGAAAGCAGGGCTCTGTCACACGGAACAGTTACTTGGGAAGATAAATGCCATCACTGAACAGCTCCTGCTTCCTCCTCCATCCCCCAGCTTCATATGCGAGCACAATGCCATATGGCATGGAATATCCCTTTGGTCAGTTGGGATCAGCTGTCTCGGCTGTGTTCCCTCCCAACTTCTTGTGCACCCCCAACCTGCTCACTGGTGGGGAGGTGTGAGGAGCAGAAAAGGCCTTGATCTGTGTAAGCACTGCTCAGCAGTAACTGAAACATCCCTGTGTTACCAACACCGTTTCCAGCACAAACCCAAACTGTAGTCCCCTACTAGCCACTGTGAAGATAATTAACTCTAACCCCACCAAAATCAGCACAGTATGTTTTAGTCCATTCCAGAGTAGAATAGTGTTAAGCCAAAAACTTAAGTGACAGTTGGTTTTTCCGAATTGTGTTGTTGAATATAGTATATGGCATTCAACTACTGTAAGCTAAGTGTAATTATGATGCGAACGTGCATGCATCACCAAAATATGTACCAAATACTGATGGTCTCATAATCTTTGTTGAGTCGTTCCTCTTAGTTCACTTTTTGTATTGTAAGATTGTCTGGTTTGTGCCAGAAAATAATGTTTCTTTATGATTCCTTGCAGATTCCTGCTTCAGTGTCTTGAGGATCTTGATGCCAATCTACGGAAGCTGAACTCACGTTTGTTTGTTATTCGTGGACAGCCAGCAGATGTTTTCCCCAGACTTTTCAAGGTAGATGCCACCTTGCAGTTGTTGTTTCTATCCATATATTTGACTAATTTAAACTAGGAATGTTTCTTTTACCATATACTTCAGTGCAAGTTGTTACCCATGCAAATACGTAACTATCCTTGCAGTTTCCTTGGAGGTTGTTTTTGTTAAGTTTGGGGGTTTCTCCTCTCATGTGCATATCACCAGTTGAACTGAGTTGCTCTTTGATTTACATTTTTTGGGTTTTTTTCCTTCCAGTAATGGAACAGATTTCTAATGGTTTGCTAAGTGTAGGTACTGTGTCCATACTTCTTCTAAGTGCCTAGCTCATGCTGATGTGACGTGGGTGTATTCACATCACATAGCACTTGTCTTGGAATTCCTTGGCTCCCTTGGGGACGTGGCTCTGGCTCTTGGATGCGTTTTTTATGGCTTTACATTATGAAATGAAAAATAAATATTATATGAGGGTGTAGGAGGTTGCTTGAGGACTCGGGACCTGATGGGTTTGTCTTGGCAGACTTAATGATGGAAGGAGCCAAACCTCCTTTCAAAGTGCAAGCACTCTTTCTAGAATTGCCTATCCTCAGGATTGTACCTGGGCTTCATCTAGGAGAGAGCTAGAGTTCAGAAGGGAAAGAGCATGCTAGGTGAAGAGCGTAGAGTGCCCCGTGTCTCTCTGTTGTAAATCCAGGTCTCTGAAATAGTCTGTCTGGTATATTTAAATCAACTGATTAAGATTCTGAGGGATTAGAAGGGTATTTTTGTGTTTGATTGGCAGGATGGCTTTCTAGGATCATTCTGTGCATACTTCACCTTTCCATTTTCCTGCCTCTATAGAAGCCTTAGCCATTAGTTGAACCCTTTCTTTGCTTCTTTTTCCCTACCTGTTACTGTTGGCCTTGGTAACAGCATCTGTGATGTAAAGGATATTAGGCTTCAAGGTGTCCTCTTTTTAGGAGACAGATTTTACTTTTTTTTTTGTTTTACTAGTATTTATTTTAAATGGAGAATTTGAAGATTGCCTTTCTGGTGGGTGAGGGGTAGGGGCTTGGAAAAGGGAAGAAAATGTGTGAGATTTGGTTGTGTGGGAGGGGTATTTTGCCTCACCAGCCCCATCTTCAACTCTGCTATTAAAGTTTGCAGGCACATGTGAAAAAGTTTTCTGCAGAGCAAAATACTGCTGCAGATCAATGTACAGGAAACAGCCTCTATCATCTTTCCCTTATGTTGTGCTTCTTAAGGTACATGGATCCTAAAGTTACAGCAACGGAGTTTTCACAATGTGTGCAAGAGTTGTTCCATTACTACTTGTGCCCACAGTGATGGGACAGAGGCTTTTCTTATGCCTGATTCCTACTTAGATACCAAACCACTGGACTTTATTTTTGTGAGTCTGGGTGTCTGATGTGTTTTGGGCCTTTGTGTATCTGTGACAACTATCTGCAGGTACTAACTGGTGTTTCATCTTGTCCATGTCCTTCCCATTCTCATTTCTCTAACCTTCCATCAAGCAGCTGAGTTGCTGAAGGACCAGAGTTTTGTTTTGTGTTGCAGGAATGGAATATTGCAAAACTTTCTATTGAATATGATTCTGAACCATTTGGGAAGGAAAGAGATGCAGCAATCAAGAAGCTGGCTAGTGAAGCTGGAGTGGAGGTCATTGTTCGAATTTCCCATACATTATATGACTTAGACAAGTAAGTTATTAACTCCAACTGTAAAAAGAAAATATGAATTTTATGTAATATTTGGTTAGATATTGTGTGCTACTTTCTCTTGGGAACACTTCATAGTTAGGAAGACTATAAATTTGTTCTGTGTTTCTCTCTTATCCTTCCTTCCATCCATCCATCCATCCATATTTTATTACATACTGAGTAGATCTTTGCAACTTCAAAAAAGATATGTAACTGTATCTGAAATACAACTTTGATTTGGGGTTCTTCTGAAAAGAATGGTCATGTTAATTGTCTGTCTCTTACAATGAAGTTACTCAAATATCCCTGTAACTTCTCCCAAATAAGATTTGTTGTTTAGTTGTTTTGTTATTTTCCTTATTTCACTTGCTGTACACAAGTTAGCAGAAAGTCCTTTATTTTTCAAGAACTATTTCCTACCAGTTATGTATCCAGTAAGCAATCAGGGATTGTTTGATATCCCTGCATCTTGTTACTTAATATCTTGTTTATATTTTTCCACAGATCTATTTAAATGGATTAGTATTAGCTTCCTATTATACAAGCATAATCTGCAAACTATTCAGACATATGACTTGGCTTCTCTTAATATTGAGTAACCTACTGTGGTAGATGCCTGTTTTATTCAGTTACAAGCCAATGTATGAGAAGCAGCTAGACATATGGGAAGAAAGGAAGTTATTTACTGTTTTGAAACAAATAGCTGGGGTTTTTTTTAGTCCTAAATTGAAAAGTCCTTTTTTTCTCTCCCCACCTAAGCACAGTTGGATCAAATGAACAGTTGGTTCCATCTACTATTTAGTAAATTATTTGTTTGAAGTTTTCCTGTTTCTGGAATTTTAGATATACTTAAGGTGACAATGCAAAATATGGAAACTGTGTGTTTTACAACAGTTGTGTATGAAACTACATCTTAACTTTTCCTGATACTAAGAGAGTTGTAATACTGACTACTGTTCTCAATACCAGAATAGAAAAATAGGTACTTTTTAATGCAAAAAGTATAGTGTTGTAGGTGACTTGGATGTATCTTTGGGTAGCTATGATCTCGCATCTGCTTTCCTGATCTGTATTTTTCTTTGCCTTGAGCTGTCCCTATTCGTTACTTGCTCATTCTTGAGGGACCTTCCTAAACCTGGAAATGAAGAATAACTTTCTTATAAACAGTTAATTTATGTGTCTCCCTAGAGGGTAAAAAAGGACGGTAAAATAAAAGTTCACACTGTCCAGATTATCATGTATATCTGCAATTTTATATAATATGCCACAGGCAGGTAAGAAGATATTTCTCTGTATGTATATTTTCTATGTATATAAAAAGGTCTATACTCTTGTCTGACACACTTCTTTTCCTTTTTTTTTTCCCCTCTTTTTCCAATTCAGAATAATAGAATTAAATGGAGGACAGCCTCCTCTCACTTACAAGCGATTCCAGACCCTAATTAGTAGAATGGAACCACTGGAGATGCCAGTAGAGACTATAACCCCAGAAGTAATGGAAAAATGTACTACTCCAGTTTCTGATGACCATGATGAGAAATACGGTGTCCCATCACTTGAAGAGCTGGGTATGTTCTAAAATTACTTTGACATTTTGAAACAAGTAAGATGTAATCTACTACTAAAAGCATAATACTTAAAATAAACATGAGAGATTCTGCTTATGGTTAATGGTTTAAACTGATGCCAGTTATACAAAAAGAACAAAAAATAATAATCAACTCTACGTTTTAGCTATTTTCTTTTAAATGAGAGGTCAGATGAAACTACACTAAGTACTGCTTGAGTTCTTGTAATACAGCGTAGCCATTTTCCCATAGTACCAAATAATCAGTAAGCTACTAATAGTCTCTGATGCTTCATTTTGTATTAAATGCTTTTGGTATCTTTGTGCTTCAGGTCATTCATCTGTCATTTTACAAAGTCATTAAAAACCCCTTTTGTCTTACGGTGCCAAAAAAAAAAAAAAGAAAAAGATGATAATAAGGCAAATAATGGTTTTTGAAACTTCTTGGAGGGGGGAGGAGGGGGAAGTCTTGCGTTTATCTAAATTTAATTTTAAGAAATACATGAACCTATTATCTGGTGAATCCCTCCCTTCTCTTTCTTGTTCTTCCCCACCTGGAAATACAAACAAATGTGTCATGACCTCCAAATTGCTAACGAAAGGGTCTATATAGATTTTAGCTGAGTTCAGGCTGCTCTGTCTAGTCTGTTTGACCTCTCGTACAACCGACGTTGCTTTTAAAGCTATTTTAAGAAAAGATCTCTCTAGAGAGGGGTTAAACTTACAGGCAGATGTGTCATCTCACGCACTTGGTGAACAATCCTGGGGGATGTGTGGGGGTGTGGAAGAAATCCTGTACCACCTTCTCATCTTTCTTTTGCAGCTCAAGTATGTGTTTATCATCAATCTGACAATAATTCCCATCTGTTATTTAAGTCAAGGTCAATGAACCCTGTGATTTTCTGAAGATAGCACTCATGCTTTCAGCTTGGTGGAAGAAGATTTTAGACATCCTGTAAATTACAATAGCAATTGTTGATTCTTAGTAGTAATTACAAAAATATAAATTTTGGTTTTGGGATAGCTGCAGAGCCGAGAACTTGAAAATAACTTGAAAAATGATAGAAAGGTCACTTGGGGGGGGGGGGGGAGAACCAACCCAGAAAGTGAAACTGAAGTAAGACCATTCAGCATGGAAAACTTGTGAGTTAATGTAAAAGTAAAAATTGGATTTTGTTGCAGAAATTGAACGTGGTATTGAAAGGGCTTTGAAAAAACTTGGTTGCATACTGTTTTAAAACTTGTACTTTGCCATGTGTCCAGCTTAGGTTGGTCTTAAGATACAATAAGATGTGGTCAAGTATCGATAAACTAGAATTTTGTTGCCCTACAGTATAAGCAAACAAGGAATTTTCTTGTTTCAACTTGTTTTTCAGGTTTTGACACAGATGGTCTGCCTTCTGCAGTATGGCCAGGGGGAGAAACAGAGGCTCTCACACGACTGGAAAGACATTTAGAACGAAAGGTATGTTACAAATCATTGGAAGTGTAACATGCTTTTCTATGATTCTATGTCTGGGGTAGCATCATTTGGGTCAAACAGCAATTAAACAGCATGGGTGATTTTAAGGCACTCCTCAGGACTGATGGTTGGACTTGATGATCTTAAAGGTCTTTTCCAACCTAGTTATTCTATATCTGAGAAACATACTTACTCTTTGCAATGAAATATAAAAAGAATTCAGCAAGTTGTTTTAAAAGAAAATCAAGCCCAGACTTGAACTCAAGGCCTTCAATATAATTACATAAATCAAGGTGCGGTTCCTCGGTTTTAAAAGCTGATAGCAGGTTGTCTTTAATTTGAATTTTAGAGAAAGTCTGCTGTACAATATTCCACTCAAATGTAATTATTTTTTCTCAGGAAGGAATTTATTTGAACATACTTTTTATAACTTTGAAGGGGAATTTTTCTAAAAGCTAACATACTGCTAGTTGTCTAGGTTTCCTCTATTTAAAAGAAAAGGATAGGTAGCTCTGGAAGATAACTCATACCTGCTGCATTGAGGTGAATTACCTTCTAGAGACTCTGCTGATTCAAAAGGAACACCTAGATATTGTAGGTAAGGTGATCATCTGTCCAGTGCCTGGGGTCAGTTACAGACAGTGCAAGATTTCACCTCTTGTGCTTATAAGTTGGTACCTGGCCTGTAGTCTGATACTGCTGTGTGGTTTTTGTTCTGTGTTTGTTTTTGTGTTGTGTTTTTTTTAAGGCTTGGGTGGCAAACTTTGAAAGACCACGAATGAATGCAAATTCCCTCCTGGCAAGCCCTACAGGGCTTAGTCCCTACCTCCGCTTTGGCTGTTTGTCCTGTCGTCTCTTTTATTTCAAGCTAACGGATCTGTACAAAAAGGTAGGATTTCCACACAGTCAGCTACGCAGTCTTGGATGCTATGGTTTTTCCCTACTTCTAATGAAATGTTTTCCTTTAATGATGGTTTTCAGGTAAAAAAGAACAGTTCCCCTCCCCTCTCCCTCTATGGCCAGCTGTTATGGCGTGAATTTTTCTACACAGCGGCGACTAACAACCCACGGTTTGATAAAATGGAGGGGAATCCTATCTGTGTTCAAATTCCATGGGATAAGAATCCTGAAGCTTTGGCCAAATGGGCAGAAGGCAGAACAGGTTTTCCTTGGATTGATGCGATTATGACACAGCTTCGTCAAGAAGGCTGGATTCACCATTTAGCCCGGCATGCTGTAGCGTGCTTTTTAACTCGAGGTGATCTCTGGATTAGCTGGGAAGAAGGAATGAAGGTATTGTTTCTTATTCCTGAATTTCTATAGTTTCAGATAGTCATTCTAGAATTGTTGTTAGTGTATGCTGTAAGTTGAATTTTAACCTTAAACTGTTGCCAAAATTAAATCAGTTCTGATAAATTAGTGGTGCTGTTAAGTTTTGGCTGTTGAATGTCCCCTTTTATTGGAATATTTAGTGTTTCTTACAGTCAGAATAGGTCTGCAATTCTTTTAAATCTGAGATTTCTTCCTAAATCTTGGCAAATACACATGGATTACTCCTGTAACTAAAATTTCTTTCTAGTCATGCTGCGTGAACAGTTTCTGTTCACATTTTACATCTGCTTCCCTGTGAAGGGAAAGCACCACAGGAATTAAAGGCAGAAAACTAAATCCTTGAGAATGTCATTTCAGTAATTTCTGTCCCTTTGCCCAATGTTAGAAATGTGAGTATGGGCAACATAATGTGGCTGGAGTTTCAGTGCAAGTAATTTCTATGCAAGTATCCAAGAGATGCTGAAGTTCAGATTACAAATGTCAAGCTTTTGAAGAAAAGAATGGAATAATGTAATCTCAGCCTTTGAATCAGTTTGACATTTTTAGAAGGGTAGCACATTTTGTACTTAGCAATGACAATCAACTGGAGATAGTGTTTTACGTTTGAAACCTAAAACAGAATTTATTTGCCATCAGGATTGTGACCTCATGTTTATATATGTATAAAATCTTAGGGAATTTCGACTTTCTTCACAAATTGGTTGTAAGGAAACATCTTTCATTAAAAAAATAAATAAATTCTTTGTTACACAACACCATAAGCTGCTTTAGGAATTTTCCGTCTGCATTTCATTGATAAAGACTTCAAAGTTGCACATACGTAAGTAACGCAGCCAAACAACAGAGCTCTCTATTACAGAAAATCACCAACTCGTTCTTACTTTTGAAATAATACAGATAGGTGGAGGTCTCAGACTTGTGCACTGAAGGATGTTTAATTCATACGTCCGTTGCTAGCAACAGTTAATCTGGCCTTTCACATTGATGTTGTTTCCAAAGTCTTATTACATGGCAGCATCTAGTGGAGCAATTGTGTGCTAACACTTAATCTTCATCTGAAGATCTTGTTACATTATGAATCACTCTCTATTTAAAATGTTTTTTTAAAAGCATTTTAAGATGAATCTTATTAAAAAAACTACATTTCCCCAAACAGTTGCAGATATTTAGACAAAGATACTTTTTTAACACTTATTCAGTGTATACTGTAGACTGAATACCTTATTGAATATATATGTTGAGAGAGAGATCCTTGTTTGACAGTATTAATTATACTTTATTTTGGAATAATAATAGTTGAAGGTGGGTGGCAGAAGTAAGGTGTTAAATTTTAGTGGGTTAGTGTGAAAAAGATAATGGTTTCCTTGGAATATTTGGAGATGATTCAAGTTTGAAAGGAAAATGAGAACTTGTGAAAATATGTATTAAGTAAGTATCTGTTTTGAAAAATATTTCTCAGTGCACTCTTCATAAGAGATACTTTAATGTTCTTCAAAGAATAAGGCTTCTCTATTTCTTATGAGTCTGAACTGCTGGTCACCTGACTAAGCAGACAACTTCCTTTTTATACGAGTTAGTAATGTCTGTGTTAATAATTAAAAAACAATCAGTGCTGGCAACATGAATGTTTCACAACTATTGAGCTCCGGATTTAAAGTAAAACCCTCATAAATCTTCAACAGCCTTATGGGTTATTTTTGATATAATAAGGATAGCAATTACCAGAGCAGACTTTTTCTGTTGTTGTCTTCCGACCAGAGTTCATTATCTGTCCACCACTCTACAGAACGCTTGGTGGTTCGTATACCTCCAGGAATTTAAGTGGGTAACCTCAAAACTGTGACTTAGTAGATTGATTATTGTCCTTCAAGAATACAACTTCTGAATGTTTGTGCTACCTTCAAACTCTTGAATTCTACTCTTGGGACTCCTTGCATAGTGAAAGGTGCTGCACAGTTTGAGGTATTCAGACTGACAATCTGAGTTTGAAATGTGCTTTGTGTGTTCCCTGTTTTCTGGAAGTTTGCAAAGCTTACTCAGTTGTAATGTGATGAAGCAACTCTTCTGCAAGCAACAAATGTCACTTGCAAGCAGTCAGGCTCCAACCATCCTTTGGGGGTTTAATGTATAAGGATGTGTTAATGCAAGAATATGTAACTTCTTTTGGTTGCAGCTTTGAGATGTCTACTAAAAGCCATGGCCATCACGTTCTGTTCTTGAGTTTGGCATTTAGGTGGGCATTTGCAATTTGTGTACTGAGCATTCTGTGAATATTGCCAGGTAAGAGAGTGTAGGTGTCTCAAAGCTGTGCCATGTTCAGGCTAACTTGTTGCTCTAATTTCTTAAGGTCTTTGAAGAGCTCTTACTTGATGCAGATTGGAGTGTGAATGCTGGAAGCTGGATGTGGTTATCCTGTAGTTCCTTCTTCCAGCAGTTTTTTCACTGCTACTGTCCTGTGGGTTTTGGCAGAAGAACTGACCCAAATGGGGATTATATCAGGTAACTCACAACCAGAAATTGCAGCAATTTGTGGATGTGGCTTAAACTGACAAGTGGCTTTATACTTAAAATTACTTTTTTTTTTTTTTTTATTATTGTTGTTATTTTTTAAGACGTTATTTGCCAGTACTTAGAGGTTTCCCTGCAAAATACATCTATGATCCTTGGAATGCCCCAGAAAGCATCCAGAAGGCTGCAAAGTGTATCATCGGAGTCAATTATCCCAAACCAATGGTAAATCATGCAGAAGCGAGCCGTCTGAATATTGAGAGGATGAAACAAATCTACCAGCAGCTTTCACGATACAGAGGGCTGGGTATGGTTATACAATATTTGCTTTATTTATTTGAAAAATTCTCTCATCTTTTAGCAATCAATCAGTTTGTCCCATAGCAATGGTAATCAGGTATGAACTCAGTGTGGTGACCAGGGATGTGTATCCATGTAAATGAAAATATTAGATGTAACCAAGAACAGAAAGAAAGACTTTGAGGAAAGTTCCTCTTTCCAAATCTTACCCAGATTCTTTTTCTTTTTCTTTTTTTTTTTTTCTGTAGGCTTTTGGAAGTTTTTTGGTTAAACTGGGTCTTCTGTGCATCCTGATACTCTTGTACAGCAGGTTTTAATACCAGTGATTAGAAAATTAGCGTGGTTGATAACTTCAGCCATACTGTATTTGCAATTGCAGATGCTGTTGCTCAGAGACCAATGCAACCTCTGGTAGCATTCTTCCTAGTTAGGAAGGACTTTGCTCTGAGAGGTAAAGGTTGGATTGCTCAGGAAGGTGTAAACAGTCAGTATGTTCAAGTATTGAATATTGAATCAGGATGCATTGCAATTCAACACAACAAATATGCGTAACTAATGAATATTGGGAAAGTTATGTGGAATATTATGTGGAAAATGCCTATTAAGTAATTGTGAACTAAAATTACTTGGCAAGATCCTAGAAGTAGGCAAGATGAATGTTTTGCTGCTATAAAGGTAAACCTCTTAGGTTGAGGATGGAGAACTGGCTATCATGAGGAAAAAAGCATGCTGCGCTTAATCTTTCCTTTTTTTCCAGTCTGTCTTTACGGCTGTATTTCTTATTTCATTGCTTAGGTCTTCTTGCAACAGTGCCTTCTAATCCAAATGGAAATGGAAACGGTGGCCTCATGGGCTATTCACCAGGAGAAAGCATTTCTGGTTGTAGCAGTACAGGAGGTCAGTCAAATTCTTTCAACGCATAGAATTATTGGAACTGAACAGCACAAACCTATTTTTTAATGCCCTTGGCATTATGTAGTATAAGAACTGTATTCACAAGACAGTTCTCAGTGTAAGTCACAAACATTTTCAAATGTATTCACTGAGTTCGGTAGTATTTATTTATAGATGAAATCTATGCATAAATACATAAATATTTAGAACATGTAAGAATTTTTTAACCTGTTTTCTTCCCCCTGAAATGACTTATTAACATGTATCAGTTTGATTTCAAAAGCATTTGAATGTGATTTTCTTCTAGAAGTCTACAAGCATCCTGATATAATGTAATAAGGAGTGATTCGTGAGATTTCAACTCGGAACTATTAATTTGTAAAGTTTTCTAATGCTAGCATCAGATTGCTTACTGGAATTTAGTTCTACCATAATACAGTAGAATGTGGCGAACAGTGTCTGAAAAAACTTAATATAGAATTTATCATCCAGTTTTGATGAAAATTAGGCTATTATTGTTATTATTGTAACGTACAAAGATTAGCATTAACTAGTTATTAAGGAATAACTGTATTAACACTGTAGAAATCCATGGTGTATCAGCATCTTGAATACAATGTACACTTTGGTCTTCTCGTTATAAGAGGATACAGCGGAACTGGAAATTTACTGGGTTTATATTCTCCTTAGGCTTCAGTCAAGGTTAGAAGCAGGTTGCAGAGAAAGGTGGACCTTGTTCTGAGCCAGTACAGTTCCTCTCAAAGAATTGAAGTCTAGGCTCCTTAAAGCTGGGTGCTCGAGCTTTTATTTCTTTTAAGTTCAGAGATTTAGAAAACAGGAAAGGGCTGAGTTTAGAAAAAAATAGTGTTTAATAAATTAATATTATGTGCACTCTTTTCTCCTTAAAATACATATATTCTTAAATGCGTACATGTATTTTCACTTTTCGTATCAGATATGTGTCCATTTTCTAGGAGGTTACTGTGTATTCATTTGAATTTGCAAGTGTGAATTTGGAAAGATGAAAGCATTAGAGCTTTGGACCTGTTCTGAGGTGGTTTGTGACGGGGGGATAAAAGCCACAATCAAAGTCTACCTCTTGAAGAGCGGCAAAAAAATCCCCAACATCTTAAATTTCAGAACTGGAATTGTATTTTCTGTTATGTTTAAATCTTTTTACTGTCTCTGCAGGAGCTCAACTGGGAACTGGTGATGGTCATACAGTTGTTCAGCCATGTGCCCTGGGAGACGCTCATACAGGAGCAAGTGGAATTCAGCAGCAAGGTATTATGGCAGTGGCTGTCTGTAGAGGATCTCCAAATCCTTGCAACTATGGAAAAACAGACAAAACATCAAAATAACGTGGATAGATTTTTGGTGACAGCTGCTGTCTACAACTTTGAACTGGCCTTATTTCTGTTCTTGAAACATAAAAATAATTTCTTAGAGTGAACTTGCTTGTCACTTCTATCTCTAAAATGCTCATCTAGAACAATAGTTACATGGTTTGAGTGGGAGGGATCACAAGTGTGACTAACCAAAAATTAATAAACATTCTAGATTAAGTTATTCTAAAGATATTGAAAGAAAGAAGTTCAGTTTGTGAATTTGATAGCAAAAATTTGCACGTTACCTTTTAGCTGATTTCTCTACCACTCTTTTCATATATATAATCAATTTCTACAGTTTTCAGTGGATATTCTCATGTTATGGATGCAAATTTTTGTTACTTTAACAATACAGAAACTTAAATTGTGGTTTGTGATAGATCAATGTTGCAGTCAAATTTAGCACAGCTGTTTCTTTGCAGTCTTAACAGAGGTTATGTGTTTACTGATAATGAAAGATTATAATCTCTTTTTTGTTTAAGCATCCAGAAGGTCGCCAGAACACCACAACTGTTCAGAATAAGAAACCTTGCAACTGCTTTTGCTAATTTGCATTATTAATGCAAAACATCCAGTGTCAAGGTTGCCAGCAGATAGTTTATGTGAACCAGAAAATAGTTTGCATCTTCATTTAAATTACTTACATATGTTTTTTTTTCTTCACAGCGTAGTTATGCAAGGATTCGTTAGCATTGCTATAAGGATGAGGAGACTTGGAAGAAAGAAAAATGTTAAAATTAATAATAAATTAGAATTGTTTGGATATGTAAACATTCTGCTTGTTGCAAAAATAATGCATAAATATGTAGGCACTTAATACTGTTCACCGTGCATATATATATTTAACTGCTATAAAATCCCATGAGGCTTTTTTTAATCATAAGAACTCTTCTGCATTCAGGATGTTTTCTGGCAGGATTTCTCTTGCTGATGGAAAATAAATCAATTGGCTCCTTTTTGTTGTTGTAAAGAATGTAATTGTCCACTTGCTTGCAGTCCTAAATTTGATTTATTATAATAAATATGTACTGTATCTGAACAGGTTACTGTCAAGCAAGTAGTATCTTACATTATGCTCATGGAGACAATCAGCAATCACACTTATTGCAAGCAGGTAATTTAAAGAACAACAACAACAAAAAAAGAAACACTTTTCCTGGATATATAAAGGTGCAACAGAGTCTTAATATAAATACTGGTTTTAAATTATCAGGAAGAACGGCCCTTGGTACTGGCATTAGTGCAGGGAAACGCCCAAATCCAGAAGAAGAAACTCAGAGCGTTGGACCAAAAGTCCAGCGACAGAGCACAAATTAAACTGGTAAGATCTGAGACACCTTAAAGTTATCCTAATAATGAGTAAACTCCTGTACAGATTTTGTCTGTGATAACATTCATATCACTGCAATGCAAAGAATACCAAATTATTGCTGTAAATATTCCGGTTCCAGGTACTGTACAAACAAACAGTGCACAATCCTGGCCCTGAGAGTTTACAAAGTATGAGCTAGGAAGTAATTATAAAAACAGAACCAGGTCAAAGATTGTCAGACACAGACTGAGGTGTTAATGAAAGGGAAATGGATAAACTATGGTTTCACATTCATTAGCAGAGTTGCTTATGTAGCTTCAGTTACTTTTCGCTTCTGCATCTCTCCTGAAGTTCTGCCAGCCAGACTGTTTGTGTGGATATACGGTGACCTGAAATCAGCAGACTAACACAACCAAAGGCTGGGGGCCTGGATTAGGGTTTTCAGACATACAAGTGGACTAAACAGAACATGTTTTACAGAGAGACTGCAGAAAACCTGCACAATGGTGGTGTAGACACTGCATGGAAAGATGTAGGGACAAAGAAGAATTGGAGACTTGAGCATTTGTCATTGGTCTGTAAGCAGGATGCTCAGATTACCAAAGTTTGTCAAGAGCAGCCGTGGTGAAAAGTACTTGGATTTGGAGAAGGAGGCATTGCTAGATAGATCTATGTGAACAAGTGTGAAAATGTGTAGAGAGTAGGAGTTTGGTAGGTGTGAAATCATCAACATAGAGAAGATAAATGGATTTTGTGTTTTGGATAATGTTACTTATGAACAGAATAGAGAAAAGAGAAGGCCAAGGATGTTATACTGTTTCCCCCAGTGAGCTTGATTTGAGAGGAATAAGGAAGATGACCTGAAAGATAAGTTAAAGATTAGTTACTTAGGAGGGAAGCTAAAAAACGGAGGGCTGTCTGAAACAAGAGGGGACAAGATTTCAAGACCAGGAGTATGGCTGCGTAGATTAAAGGTGATTGAGATGTCATTCTGTCCCTGTGTTTTACAAAAAACAGATAAAGAGTTGATCATTATGGAGTTTGAAGAATAAATAAAAATAGGTGAGGTAATAGCACATGGAGGGACTTTGGTGGAAATGGAAGATAGTGATTCCATACAGCAAGTATAGAAGGTGCATTCAGCATCTGTAGAGCTAAAAAGAGAAATTCAATCTACTTCGTTTGGATTTGGCAGCAAGATCTATTTCCTTTTTTGCTTGTTATGTGGCATCAGCACTTTGACAAAGTTATTGTGGTGATTATGAACAATTGTGTTGTATTGATTTGATTCAGCGAAGAGCCCCAGCATTGTTTCCATGATGCCTGTCACTTGAAGTGAGCTGAGACCTGCTATTTTCTCACGTACTGGAGGCACTGTAAACTGTGCTTCTGTGTTCTCAAACTGATTTCTGGTACTCGGATGGGCCTGAGCGGAACCTAGTTCCAAGAGAGTCCGTGTTTCAGTAGCTGTCATATCAGTAGTATGTGTAGATTCATTCAGCATCCATGTTTTGTATTGCAGAATTCCTTAGGTGCTCGTGTCTATAGAAGAAGTGCCTGCAGAGCGAACGTCTGGTTCCTGTCTAAGCTCTTTTTCAATTGAGACAGGTTGGAGGGGTTTCTAGTTTGGCAGAGAAGACTGACTTTGTTAGGGGTGTTCAAAGCATGCTGCGAAAGCATGGTAGTCAAATACAAATACCAGCCACGAACATACCCAAAACCACTGCTGGCGAGAGGATGTGTGCCTTCTGAATAGCACTGAAGTACAGAGGCTGTTGGGTTTCTCCTTTCTTTCTTTTATTTTTTTCCTTCTTCCCCTTTTAGCCTCTAAGGAGTAAGAAATAAGAATTGAGTATTTGGGCCAATACAAATGGGGACAGGGCTTCCTGCACTGAAAAGGGGGGAAAGAGCAT